>NC_086328.1:87218922-87256422 GCF_036172605.1 Pelobates fuscus | reverse complement strand
TGTGTATGACTGCCTCTGTGTATGGCTGTCTGCCTCTGTGTGTCTGTGTGTATGGCTGTCTGCCTGTGTGTGTCTGTGTGTATGACTGTCTGCGTGTTTGTCTGTGTGTATGACTGTCTGCGTGTGTGTGTGTATGACTGTGTGTGTCTGTGTGTATGACTGTGTGTGTCTGTGTGTATTACTGTGCCTCTGTGTGTGTCTGTGTGTATGGCTGTCTGCCTGTGTGTGTCTGTGTGTATGACTGTCTGCGTGTTTGTCTGTGTGTATGACTGTCTGCGTGTGTGTGTGTATGACTGTGTGTATGACTGTGTGTGTCTGTGTGTATTACTGTCTGCCTCTGTGTGTGTGGCTGTCTGCCTGTGTGTGTCTGTGTGTATGACTGTCTGCGTGTTTGTCTGTGTGTATGACTGTCTGCGTGTGTGTGTATGAGTGTCTGTGTGTATGACTGTGTGTGTCTGTGTGTATTACTGTCTGCCTCTGTGTGTGTCTGTGTGTATTACTGTCTGTGTCTGTGTGTATGACTGCCTGTCTGCCTGTGTGTGTCTGTGTGTGTGTGTGTGTGTGTGTGAGAGACTGTCTGCCTTTGTGTGTCTGTGTGTGTGTGTATGACTGTCTGCCTGTGTGTGTGTGTGGATGTCTTCCTGTGTGTGTGTATGGCCGTCTGACTCTGTGTGTGTGTCACATACAACCAATACACGCATATCACACACTGTTAATACACCCATTACAAATATCACACATAGCATACATATCACACACAGTCATCACACCTACTATCACATACACAGACAACACAAACATTACAGCATACATGGATGACGGGGGGGGGGCGCTGTGAAGATTTTTCGCACAGGGCGTCTAAATGCCTAAGGCCGGCCCTGATACCAGCAACTGGCAGTTGATATTCAACCAGATCTCCATTCTTCTAGGTCAATTTACAGTGGACCTATTCACCTCCTGCACCAACTGGCAAGTTCTTTATTTGGATTCCAGATCTAACATACATAGCGGTGAATGCATTTCTGCAGGAAGCTGCAGCTTATGTTTCCCACCATTCGCCATTAAATCTAGAGGATGCTCCTTCAGCAGGAAGTCTCCTTGTTGTTGATCACCACATTCTGGCAAAGCCAAGCATGGTTCCTGGATCTTCTGGAACGGTGGTATTAGGATCCTTTTCTGAATCTGTCCTCTCCCTGTCTCCTCAATGATCCTCGAGTGAATCTGCACCCTTTCATACTGCTAGAAAGTCTTCGATTAGTGGTTAGGACTCTTTCCGGGAAACCTGGAATGTCGGTAGGCTATCGCAAACAACGATGGACCTTTTCTGGGACTCCTGGGTACCGGGTACTAGGAGATGGAACTTTCAGCATGGAACTCCTGTGACTTTAGTTGTGAAGTCACCATCACTGGGAGCAGAAGAGGCACACTTTTGATAGGTTCCTAAATTGTTCTAATGTTTTAGTTACCCTGTGCCCATTATAGGTGCAGGGTGTGTAGAATGTAATTGGTTTTGTTAAATGTTTTGTGTGCTCTCCTGTCCTGCTGGTAGGTGGATTAAGATTATAGGTTAAGTAAAGCGAATATAATCTACAATTGATTGTCACGGCGACTCTCTTCCCGGCCGCCGGTAAATGTTTGTGCTGCACTCTCTATGAAAACTATGAAAAGTTGTGCTGCACTCTCTCCTTGCCTGAGTGCCCCTGCAGCCACTATACATGAGTTGTGGTGTGCAGGGGAAAGGAGTCGCACCTGCCTCCCCTCCAGCGGGCATGCTGGTGGGGTATGTGTGTTGTGTCCCCCACACTGCTCCAGGATATCCTCAGGGTGTCAGAACCCTGGGGGATCCATACTAGTATTCCTGGGAGCAGTGTGGGGAACAGTTGGTTTGCGTGTACAATCGGACATAGCGTCCCACCCACATGGGGTGTTTACGCCTAACTGCAATTATTATTGTTATTTTATTATTTATATAGCGCCATCAGATTCCGTAACGCTGTACAATGGGGCAATAGAGGTACCTCCTAATTATATAGGCCCAGAGGCCCCTCTTTATGGGAAGGTCTCCACAACTTCTTCCCTATTTAAGCACAGAACCCCCCTTAGTTGTTTTGTGAACTTCCTATAGGTCACAAGCCTTCAAGCCTGTTCCTGCTTTGGTTAATCCAGAACCAGTTGTGGTTAACTTTCAGCTGACTGAGCTGGTGCTGGAACATCTAGTAATTGTTTAAAAATTTGCCTTACCCCAAAGACTTTATATTATATTTGTTGAATCTACCTGTATTGTCAATCAAGAATGTACTTTATTTGCTGGTCCTGATCCTGCATTCTGTGATCTTGTACTAGAACTTTCAGTTATAACATTTTGCCTTGAAATAAAATGGTAGATAAAGACTTTACATTTAGAGACTGTGTCTGTCCAAATCTCTGCATATTGAGCCCATGCACCACAAACCTGTGACATTGATATTTCTCTAGGCCAGGAGTGGGGAACCTTCGGCCCTCCAGATGTTTTGGACTACATCTCCCACAATGCTCTTACAGACATATTGCTGGCGATGCATTATGGGAGATGTAGTCCACAACATCTGGAGGGCCAAAGGTTCCCCACCCCTGCTCTAGGCAATTTGCTGGCCATAAGATATATATTCCTGAAAATGAGATTTAGAGTGTAAGAGTGAGGGGTACAGTCCTTTATGTAATTGCAGTCAACACCCAATAGGGTGCCTGCAAAAAAAATTTTTTTGTGCAAACTGTTGAAAATGGTTCACACTCTCCCCTTCTCAAATCACAAGTGCAAATGGTTAATGAATAGGCATACATCATTTATCACATAGTCCATGAGAGAATAGTATTTCAAATAAAGTAATATATTCCAGGAAGGAGAAAGGATGTGCATGTGAATAAGACGGTCTTAGACATTACACCAGGACAGACAACGAACATGAAAGTGACAAAGAGATAAGGGAAAAGCTGCAAAATAAAAAAATATGTAGCTGGGGCGTGTGGGAGGATTTGAGGAGGAACGGAAGGATGATAGTAGGAAAGGAGAGTTTGTGGTGTGTGAGAGAGAAACAGAGGTGGAATGGAATAGGGCAGAGATATAAGTCGGGGGAGGGGTTGTTCTGCAGTAGGTTGCTAGTGTGATATAGGAGAGAAGAGAGAAATCACTCATGATAGTTACAAAGTATTATGAGTGATGATTCATAATAGTAAGAAAGAATTTTAGTTTTTTTTGTTCAGGTTCAGATTGATAGCATGTGCACCCATTACAGTCATGGGTAGTCACTTAAAGGACCATCAAAGTCACCCAGGCAACTTCATCTCAATGATGCGGTCCTGTAGGTAAATCCAAGTTTAAAAAATGCGGTTGGGGGGGCGTGGCCTGGACGCCGGACGAGATGGCGGCGTGAAACGAGGGCTCCCTCCAGGCTCGCAGCTATAACCCGCCAAACACGCACTAATCAACGGAATAATGGGGAAAACAACCAAACAACAGCAGGCTGCCTCGACCCCGAGGAGCTCTCAACCGGCAGGCATGCGCCAATACCTTACAGCCCAGGCCGACCAAACCGCACAGGCCTACAACGGCGCAGAAGCCTCGGGCCTAACACGCCCGTCCTCACCGCATGGCGAGCACCAACAACAGGTACAGCATGGACCCAACATGCCCCAGGCCCAAACACAGCCAGACTGGGTAGCAATAATCAGCAGCTTACCCACTAAAACCGACTTAAAAGAGGCCAACGCGGCACTGCATAATTCCATAAAGGTAGAACTTCAGGCCCTAAGGGAAGACATGCAGGGAATCCATCACAAACTAAATAAACTGGAGGCAGAATGTGATCAAGTGGTGTCAGCACAAAACACGGCCGCGGACATCATACAGAAGCAAGCGGCCCAAATCCGCCAAATGGCCCTCCATGTTGAAGATCTGGATAACAGAGGGCGGCGGCAAAACATAAGAATAAGGGGCCTACCCGAAGATCTAGACCAAACTACCCCAATACGTGACACCCTAACCGAGATATTTAATTCCCTCCTGCAGAGGCCAGTCGAGACGCCCATCATCTTTGTCAGGGCGCACAGGGCCCTCCGACCTAGGGGACCTCCGGATTCCCCCCCCAGGGATGTAATCTGCTGCCTACAACACTTTCAAGAAAAAGAAGACATCCTGAGAAGCGAAACAACGGGGGGAAAGGGCTGCGCTAAAAAGTAGTAAAATACAGTGTAAACCAGACCGGATGGTCACAATCTGATAATAATGGAAAACGTAAGTCTCTTACACCAGGTAAAGAAATTATCTTATGGAAAAATATATATATCCTTGAGGAGAGTCTTTGCAGATAAAAAAAGAGTATACAATGAAAAAGTAGTAGTAAAAATGGTAAAAATGAATAAAAAATTGATGAATAAAAAATAGTCTCACTGATATAGCTTGGTGGGATATCTGTACAGTCCTCAGGAGTTGATCCGTCCGGGGAGTAGGATGATCCGTATATGTGGAGACAAAATAGGAGACACGACAAACTGCCAATAGTGAAGAATTGCGGCTCCAAGGGTAAAATGAGAAAATAATATGATAATACACTCACATTTATATGAGCTTTGGACCAGCTCTGGACTTATAGGCGTTGCAGCGGTATGATCCCCGCTACCAGGATATACTGGAGAAGACGTCTGGCGATCCAACCTTGGTACTCCGGAATGTATAGAAAACAACAATAGTGCTCTCAGTAGGTAGGGTATGTGAAGTAACAGTAAATTAAATATACTTACAAATATAGAGCAGGAAATACTGCTCTATTAATAGGGCGCTGGTGGAATAATCCCCACCTGGGATTTCTTTGGATCAGGATCCGAGTATGAGAGGTAAAAATAGTAGTGATTGTAGAATAGAATAATATAATAATATTAAATAATAATATATATATAAAAATAAATATATAAAAAAAATATATATATATATATAAAAATAAAAAAAATAAAAAAATAAAATATAAAACTGCCAGGAATAATAAAATAGTATATCAAATAAAGTAGGAGTTGGTCCTATAAAGAAGGTAACCAAAATCACTTTAATATTAAAATACACAATTTAAAACCATTAACGCGTTTCACCTAAACAGGCTTTTTCAAAATGGTAATATAGCATTAAACCTGGCAAGATACAGTATATATAAGACAATGTAAATTGTTAAAATTTGCGCCAAAAAATGATTGGCCAATCAGAAAAACACTTAGATTAAAACACTGTTAAACCTTAAATAAGTTAAAAACGAATGTGCATACAAATGGTCATAAGTAATATATACATAAAGAAACACAGAAATATAAAAAACGAAGCTTATAACTTAAAATTGAGATTATTGGACTTGTGTCACATGACCGGACTTGGGGTGTATGGGAAATGTAGTATCAGAGCGCTATGCGCGTGAGGTATGCGCCCCTCCCCGTGAAACTTTTACCCGCCGGCACTACTATGGAGCTAAGCCTCATGGGGCTTGTAGTAGTGCCGGTCAGCTGTGCGCACGCACGGGGGGGCGGAGACCGGGAGGCAGCTCGCTGAGTAAATTAGCAACGAGCTGCTTCCTGAAGGGCACAGTACGGGTGCCTATATGGATCAAAATACTAGACGGCGAAAATAGCCGTCAAAGAGGAGGGGAGAGGGAGTGGGAAATGTTGGCATTAAAAATAAAAATGAAAATGAATACCATAGTTAGAAACTATGGGTAAAATTAGTAACAATGAAAGAATAGAAGAATGATAAAAGTATAACCAACTGGTGTCTAAAATATAAAAATGAAATATAAAGTAAAACAGTATAGTCATAAAAAATTGTATAATCATAAAAAATTGTGCAGATCAAAGTCTGCATTTAAACCTTGAGGTGAGAGGGTCTGTAACTTATAGACCCACTCCATTTCTGTTCTTCCTAAGACATTTTTAATATCTCCCCCTCTCCAGGGTAAAGTGCATTTTTTTATCCCCATACATTTTAACAATTTAGGGTCTTTATTATGGTTAATAAAATGTTTGGATACTGTATGATTTAGGTATCCATTTTTGATGTTTCTACTGAGAAGCGCTAGGGACAAGAAACAAGTCTCCCACAATGGCCATGACATACAGCTGTACCCTGACCTTTCGCCGGCAACATTGGCGTACAGGCGGGCCATGCGCCCACTCACACGCGTGCTACAGACCAATCGGATCAGATACCGATGGAACTTCCCAACAGGACTTCAAATCACCACACCGACTGGCCCTCTCACGGTGAGAAGAGAAGAAGATCTAGGGGACCTCATGATGGACCTGCAACTGCCCCCGCTACACATGACATGGCCGGACCCAATGGCCTTCTATAACTTTGCTCCTGAGACACACCGCCAGGCACAGCCACCTCCCAGAACCCGGAGGACGAGACAACAGGCTACTCGCCCCTCGGGTGCCAACGCATAAGAGGACAAGCACAACCCTCCACCCCTGGAACCCACGGGAGGCCGACTGCAGCCAAGTTTACAGTTGCCTGCCCCCACATCGAGAGACTAAAGACACCCCACACGTCTGAACCGCAAGTATACAGCCCAATGGGCGATAGCCATTCAGAACTCACATGGCCACAGAGAACTAGAGACACAGGCGGACACGCTCCGCACCCAGTGTATGAAGGACAATGCGATACCAAGACATTGCTCCAGACCCCCTGATTACACCACCTTGCTAAACAGTCTGAGGCCACAGAGAATAGCTGGGGAAGGGTTACTGTAGGGAAGGGAACACGCTCACAGATCTGTCCAACCTTAGCTAGAGTAGAGTTGGGAGGGCCCGTGTCCCGGCTGGGCCATGCCGCCGGAGCCCGCCCGCTCTGTGACGAACCTCGGGGAGCAGGCGGGGGGCTCCGCTGGTGGGGCACACCTGGGAGGGGGCGTAACAAACAACCGAACACTATGGGACAGATGATGAGTGGGCGGGCGGACCGGACGACCCGGTGTTGGGGATTGTACGGACATCTGTTTCATGAAAGTGGGAGGGGGACGGGGACAACAAAGGGTGTTGACCCTGGTAATCATCCTCTTAACATGGTCAGATCGCCCGAGTTGGTACACTGCTAAATCCACCCCAGGCCCCGGGCACCGAATACCCACATTGCGGACCCAACCTTCCACACACATAGACCCAGTAGGAGGTGCCACACGTAATACGAGATAGAGAGGCCCAGAAACCCAAGCACTACTCGACCCGGAAATCCTAGTAATACTCAAACACCATATGTGGGAATTGTGTGGGTTTTGGAGGGGAGGAGGGCAAAATGTGCATGATCCTGTGAAGTTGTCAAACTGTTATGACCTTTTTTCACCTGTTGTGATATGTACCCAGTTATAACGTTGATTTATTAATGCAACCTTTTACAAATGACAGAACAGCCGCACGCTGATTAAGGCATTCATCGACACACACCCATACAAGCCATAGGGCCATTACACCCCGAGGCGGGGACGATGGACACGCACATATCAAGTAGACAAAAACGAGCCACACAGGGAAGTTATGTGACCCGACGCGCCACAGGGACACCGACTCGCTCTACCGGACGCCCAACCGACGCCCTACAGGGAGGCGCCAGTCAGGTAACGAGCCACTCACCGACACCTCCGGAGGTGTGGTGGAGAGAGGCTCACCGACGACTACACCTCATCATCATTAGATAGTGACGAGACAACCGGAGGCATCTACACGCCTCCACCACTTACCCTTCCACCCAGACCCTCATACCACCTCCATCCCCACCCTAACGCCTACTATCCAGACCGTACCCACCCTGACACACCCGGGACTCAACGTGTCTACCCGACACACGGAGACTCCGGACAGAGACACCCCCCCGAACCCGCCCATAAACAACCCGACTACACGACATGACGTTGACTCCCGACCATTTACGTGTCCTCACAATAAATGCTAAGGGACTGAACAAACCAGAGAAGAGAACGGGGGCCCTACGGGACTTCCACAGGCACAGGGCCTCTATAGTTATGGTACAAGAAACCCACTTCAAATGAGGGGCGAGACCTAAACTGACAAACCAACACTACACCCGGGGGTACTACAGTGACTACCACGGTGGTAAAGCCAGGGGGACAGCGATACTCCTCCACAGGAGGCTGCCGTTCCAGGAGGGGGGATGCATGACCGACGACGAAGGCCGATACCTATTCCTCAAAGGGACAATTGCGGGACACCAATACACGTTCGCAAACATTTATGCTCCGAACAAACAACAAGCGCGCTTTCTCAAACAGACACTACACAAGCTCCAACATTTCACGGCAGGGATTCTCATCCTAGGGGGGGATTTTAATGTTGCGCTAGACCCTACTTGGGATACCTCATCGGGCGTCTCCCATGTCCCCACACAACACCTACAGAACATCAAATCCCTTCTCCGTAGCCAGCGCCTAGTTGATTGCTGGAGAGCCCACCATCCAGATGAAAGGGACTTCACTTTCTACTCCCAACCACACAACTCCTATTCCCGGATAGATCATGTCTATACCACACACCACGACCTCCCCCTGGTGACTGCAGTCACAATCGGTGGGGCCACCTGGTCGGACCACGCCCCGGTATTACTGACCCTGAAATCACCACCGTACCGCCCCACGAACCCGAAATGGAGACTCAATGAGTACCTCCTAGCCAATCAAGAGATCTCGGGCTTCATAGGCGAGAAAATAAAAGAATACCTCACACTCAACACGGCAGAGCAGACCTCCCCGACAATTCGCTGGGAAGCACACAAGAGCGTGATAAGGGGACACTACATACAACAGGGGGCACTACTGAAGAAACGAACCGACACACGGTTAACCGAACTACTGGCCGACATCCACAAGGTAGACGAACAAAACAAACAAACCCCAGACAGCACACACCAATCACGACTTCTCCAACTAAGGAGGAAGCTCGCCACCCTACTACACACCAAACACCACAGAGAAGCGATAAGACACAAGGCCCTCTTTGCACAGCAGGGAAATAAAAGTGGCAAGCTCTTAGCCGCGATGCTGAAAAGACAGAGACAACACACATACATTGACAAGATTCGAGACAAACAAGGGAAATTACATCATCTCCCGAAAGACATACAGAACACCATCCGCACATATTACTCGGATCTGTACACACTACCACAACCACAAACTCAAAAGGCGAAATGCCACCTACGCGAAACAATCAGGAAATACTTAACCGAACACCCACTACCGACCTTAGATCCAGACGTAGCAGACATGTTAGATAAGCCTATCACGATAGAGGAATTAGCGATGGCGATTAAGCAAACCAAGACAGGTAAAAGCCCAGGGCCAGATGGCCTACCGACAAAATACTACAAGACCTATGCTGAAGACTTATACCAACCTATGGTGGAAGCCTTTAACGCAGTTAGGGAGGGACATAATATTCCTAAACAAGCCCTAGCGGCGCACATCTCCATAATCCCCAAAGACGGTAAAGACAAGGTACAATGTGGTAACTATAGGCCTATATCGCTCATCAACTGCGACATCAAGCTAATGGCCAAGATCCTGGCCACACGGCTCACAAAACACGTCCCATCGCTGGTTCACCCGGACCAGGTGGGGTTTGTGGCGGGACGCGAGGCCCGCGACAATACCATCAGAGCACTTACCCTCATGCACGGTGTCACGGCAAGGGTGCATAATTTAGTATTACATTATGAAATATTATCCTTTAATGCCATTTGTGTAGTAAATGGCACAAAAGGATGCTATTGCTGAGGTCAACAGGGGTTACATCTTTTGAAGCTGGGACCCCCACAGAGGTTGGATAACAGAAGGGGAAGTGTGGATGGCATAGCAAGGTTGAAAGGGTTTTACTAATATGGATGTGAAGCAATCAAGGCTCTGCAAGGTGTGAGGTTCTACACTTGGGAAAAGTCTGAATGTCTCTTCATCCATTTGGCCTGTACCATTAAGTGCTGAGTAAAACTCTTTGAAATGTAAATGCAATTTTAGCTTTGCTCCAGTATCATACCCAAAGGAAGGACAAAAACATTCATA
The DNA here is from genome assembly GCF_036172605.1 of Pelobates fuscus. Lineage (NCBI taxonomy): Eukaryota > Metazoa > Chordata > Amphibia > Anura > Pelobatidae > Pelobates > Pelobates fuscus. The sequence continues at coordinate 87,246,340 of NC_086328.1, read as the reverse complement.
TTTACCCCACAGAATAATAATAAAGCCTAATTTGTATTATATTTGGAATGGGACAAGCCCAATCTTTTAATTAAGCCTAAACATGAGTTGCACAACTTAAACCGTGTGGCAGGAATTGTGATGTCTGTCCTATTGGATCGCAGGTGGGGCGTGCAACATGTCTGTGGAATGGGAAAACAATAACAAATTCATAGAGGCAATTATTATTTCTGTGGCAGGTACAGTAGAGGAGATAAAACCAAAAAGTTTATATTTGGCTTGCTGTTTCTGGAACAAAGGAGGTGGTCACTGGGAATCACTATAGGTACGCCCTTGGGTGGGGTGTGATAATTCCACAGGGTATATCTCCTGTAATCCTGAAGGGTGGTGTGTACTTGCTTGGGGCCAAGATCTAATTTTGAGTGAGTCACCATCATCCTTCCTTGCCAGAGACCCCCTGGACAGAAGTTGTACTTTGAAAAACCTAAGTGAGTAATTAGGACTTCTGTTATTTTATCCTTTTTGTTTTTATCTGTTGTTGGTGTAAATAATTTGTTTATTATATATTGTTATATGCACTGTGACTGTTTTGCTCATAATAAACATTCATTTATTAAGTTCTACCTTTGTCTGGTTAAGAATCACGTTACCTGAAGAGACTAGTTAGTATTTTTGTAATAACATAGATATTGTGCTAAGTAATATTTGGTGGGTTTTATTGTTGATTTACCTGGGGGACCAAGGCACCCCATTTATAAATTGTCTTGGTGGTGGCAGCGTTAAGATAGTAATAGTTATATTATTATGTTTAAGTGTGGGTGGTGTTAAAAAGGGGTATTTTGTCATTATTTCCGGTCTAGTGCAGACAAATAGTGTACTTTAACCCTTTCACCACCACAACTACGTCACGCACACTCTTGGAGTAGGGTGCGTTCGTGACACACGGTAGTAAAGGTACGAGGGAAGGCCTTCTTCTCCTGTCAACAGACGCAGAGAAGGCCTTCGACAGAGTCTGTTGGGTGTACCTCTTCGAAGTGCTGGCCCACGCAGGACTGGGACCCCACCTGAGACGGTGGATAGAGGAACTTTACCGGGAACCGACAGCCCAGGTAATAGTTAATGGAGCGCCCACGGAAGCCTTCACCATACACAACGGCACAAGACAGGGCTGCCCCCTCTCCCCACTCTTATTTGTTCTCGCACTGGAACCGTTCCTCTCACACATCAGACACAACACAGACATCACCGGAGTGGAGACGGGGCGAGTACACCACAAGGTCGCCGCATACGCGGACGACCTGCTCTTTGTGGTGACCAAGCCCGAGATCTCCCTTCCAAATATACAGAAAGAACTAAGGGAGTTTGGGACCATATCAAACTTGAAAATCAACCACGGGAAATCATACATTCTCAACGTAAGTGTAAATGCCGCACGAGCAGATCCCCTACGGCACAGCTTCCCCTACCAATGGGCCGAACACAAAATTAGGTACTTAGGGATCTGGCTGACAAGGAATAGTGAGGACATGTACAAAGAAAACTTTATGACCACACTACAAACATTCCAAAGGGACATGCGAGAGTGGTCCTTCCCACATATCTCCTGGCTGGGAAGGGTCCAGGTCCTGAAAATGAATTTCCTCCCACGTCTCATCTACCTCCTCCAGGCCATCCCCATAGCGATCCAAAAGACATTCTTTGGGTCCCTCAGATCAGAGGTGACTAGATACGTATGGAACGGGGGTAGACCTAGACTGAAATTCTCCACACTAACTCGCCCCAAAGACAGGGGGGGAATAGCCCTCCCAGACTTCTCAAGATACTACGTCGCCGCGCATCTGCTGCGGATCGTAGAATGGTCAAAAGATACTGTCAGGAAGCTTTGGAAAACAGTAGAGGAAACAGAAGTGGGCAGACCACTCTCTGGACTGCCCTGGGGCCGGGAGGCAACGGACGGGAAGGAAATGTCCATATACACACGGCACACTTTGAGAGTGTGGAGGAGGGCCTCCAAAACCGGTAACATGTCGCCATTCCCATCCCCCCTTCTACCCCTAACATATAATCCCGACTTCCCCCCAGGACTAGACCCGAGAGCACTTCGCAACATTATCCGGGCGAGACTCCTCGCCTTCACCACATCCTCCATGCAGGAGAGTGTAAACCACTAACAGCCCTACTAGGGGAGCCACCTCCGACCTTCATGCACCGGTTCAGACACACCCAGCTGACTAACTTCATCCGAACGCTACCGCAAGGACCGGCGCTCACTAGGGGCCAGACCACGATAGAAGCGGTTAGTGCAAGCCCAGATCCACTCCCGCATGGAATATCCTATCTATACTCCATGCTACAACTAGAAACCCCATCTGAAATGCCCCTCTACATGGGAAAATGGGAGACGGCCCTACGCTCCACACTCACGGACAAGGAATGGGAATCCATCTGCTACTTAACACACCACTGCTCAACACATAGCAAAACTCAAGAGACAGCATACAAACTATTAACACAATGGTATAAGACACCACACCTCCTACACCAAATTGACCCAACTCACTCTGACCGATGCTGGAGATGCGAAAAAGAGGTGGGAACCATAAAACACATATGGTGGGACTGTGAGAAAATCAAAACATACTGGGAGGGGATCCACACGGTCCTAAAGAAATTCTCGGATGCACCCCCCCCCCCCCCCCCGGAACCAGCGGCAATGCTCCTACATCATACAACTGTCCCCCACTCCAAATACAAAAAATCTATAACCATTAGAATACTCAACACAGCCAAACAGGTACTTCCCCAATTCTGGAAGCAAACTGTAACGCCCCTGCTACTGACATGGTTTAACCAAATGGAAGACCTTAGGAAAATAGAGGAACTGACGATGACGGGCAACCAGACCTATAGGACTTACTTGGACATATGGACACACTGGATCCTTGAGACGGCAAAAGAAGGATTCCAACGGACCATCAGAACTAACGCCCACTGAGACACAGACGGACAAGACCAACCCTCAGCACGCACGACTGAAGACGACGGACAACGGACGCACCCGAACCCCCACTTATACCCGACATACCTTCACCCTCCCCCCCCCCATGACCTAAGCTACACACCTGCCTCAGCCCCCAGGAACACACCAACATTAGGGAGGACGACAGACTCCAAACAAATGCCTACCTAGCCACCATAGGTCCCCAGCCAACATAACACACAACCCTAAAAACTAAGGAACCTAACACGCCTCTGACTTACCAAATCACTCAACCCCCCAAGGGGACAGACATATGAGAGGTGGGTCCTAACACAGTAAGGGAATAAGGAAGACAAGGAAGGAAAGGGGCTAACTCACACTCCTAATGAAGACAGTAACACACAAACTACGCTCTAACTGTTCTGGAGGCGCTCACTCCACCTGACTCCCAAACACACCTAATCACACAGGTACTGGGGGTGGCATCAACCATCCCACACCTGAATACTTGCTCAACCAGAAATACAACCGATCTGACAAAAGGGACCTGCGAGTCAGACAGCAATGTGGGCCTGCGTGCCCGAACTGTTATTGATGACTTAACTTACATATAATTCGTTAAGGAGACCTGCGAGTCTCACAGCTTTCAAATGTTTGATTGATAAAAAAGAAATAATGAATATAATACATACAAAAATGAGGCTAACACCGTCTAGAGATGATAATCATTGCACTGTATTACCCCCGAATTGTCTGAAACCATATTGTCTCCCTTTTTACATTCTGTACCCACATAACTTTATGCCTCAATAAAAAAGAGATTTACAAAAAAAAAAATGCGGTTGGTAACATCATGAAACACGCAGCTCTCAAATAAGGTAAACACAATGTCCAGCAAATAGATATGCAGATCTCCAGCCGAGTAAGAAAATTAGAGACACACAGGTCACAAATTAAGCATATTCATGCAGTCAAATCAGCAATAAGTCGTGTAGAACCATGATATGATTTATGCAACCCTCTCCTCGATATATCAAACTACGTTGTATGCGGTAGCAAGGTTGGCAGAACTCTAGGGCAAACCTGCAATGTTTACATTGCAGGGTTAAAACCATTTCCAGTGGCTTTTATACTGACAGCCACTAGAGGCACTTTTTGCACAGTAACTACAGTAACGGAATAAAATTCAGTCAAGTGACTGCAGCCACCATAGGAGAGCACCGATTCAATTCCAACCCAGGGCAATGAACACTCAAGTGTTAGGAATACAAACCTGTATACCTAATACTATAGTGTCCCTTTAAATGTAGACACTGGAGATGTTATCGATAGTAACTCATTATTTTCAATTACAATTTACATCTAAAGGTGATAGAAGGTTTGGTCCACAGCATTGAGAGTAGATATAATATATAATAATTTGCGATTTTTTAATATATTTTTTCTCCCTGTGAGACTCAAAGCACCTTACAAATATACAAACATAAAGACATAAAAGTTAGGAATTTCTGAAGGTCAGCTGAGCAAACTGAATTCCTGATGGAAGAGGTGGGTCTCTAGCTTTTTTTTTTTAAAGTCTGTAAAGACTGTGCCACTCTGATGTGTGATATGTGGAGTCGATATTGGCCCTTGAAATATTTGTGATAACTTATGAGTGTAAGGAGGTTAAAGTTAAGATAATTCCTGGAGAGGTCAGGAGCCTGAGAAAAGTGTGGCAGCCAGCAGGGGCGCCTGAAGAAAAGATAGTTCCTAAAACTGAACATACGGATGTTAAAGAGTACCCTAACCAGGAGATACTTAAACACAACAGTGTATACACCTTAACGTGAACCTGTTATGAAAGAAAATCACTTATCTGAAATCGATCCCATATATACTGAATGTACCATGTATCACAAAGATCTCCAATGTAAACTATGAATATTTATTCACTTTCCCACCATTTCAGTGCCGCTTCGTGGGTGTTACTCATCGTGTAACATCTACCTCCCGGCCATCCTCCACTCCTCTCCAGGTCTTCTTTAATTTTTCCTGCTTGAGACGCATCCCCAAGCAGGGCAAATTTCATCAGCAATGAAGCCAGCGTTCCGCGCCATTGTCTGACAGAAGGGAGAAAAATCTATTGTTAAATAGGTTTTTCTCTTAATCTATACATTTGCTAGCAAAACTGCTAGCACAATGTATAGATAATGTATGAATAAAATCGTATGTTCAATCTAATGAGCATAAGTTGTTTGGAGTTTAACCATGGAGTAGCCCACCTCTAACTCCATTAAAGGGAAACTCCAGTGCACTGGAGGGTCCCTCTCCCTCCCACCCACCAATCCCCGGTTACTGAAGGCTGTCTCCGCCTACGCGACGCTCCTCCTCTTCATTGCGTCGGCCGGTGGGCGAGACTGATCTCGCCCACCGGCCGAGGGGACCTAATGCCGCGCATGCGCATTACGTCTCCCCATAGAAAAGCATTGAAAAATAATTTCAATACTTTCCTATGGGGTTTTGAGCGACGCTGGAGGTCTTCACACAGCGTGAGGATGTCCAGCGACGCTCTAGCACAGGTTTCCTGTGCTAGAACCCAGGAAGTGACCTCTAGTGGCTGTCTAATAGGCAGCCACTAGAGGTGGAATAAACCCTGCAATGTAATTATTGCAGTTTATAAAAAACTGCAATAATTACACTTGCAGGGTTAAGGGTAGTGGGAGTTGGCACCCAGACCACTCCAATGAGCAGAAGTGGTCTGGGTGCCTAGAGTGTCCCTTTAAGCTGTAGTTGTTCTGGTGACTATAGTGTCCCTTTAAATCTCACACTGTCGTGAATAATGCTGTACTGAAAATGTGCTCTGATGGATGCAGCGCCACATTGATGTAGTAATAAAACTAAATATTTTAAACTCAAGATATTGATTGCATCATTTTGGAAAGAACACTGAGTGATTGGAAAATCCTTAAAGGTAACCAAACAAAAACAAAACAAAACCCCCAAAGCTAAATAATTAGACTACTGTTTAATGAGTTTATAAAATTTAATTTAGAAGGTAGTTTGTTTTCACTTTCAGAGAATCTAAGTAAATCAGTTTGTATTATTTAGCAAGGGTGGTGGTGTGTGTATGTGGAGGGGGGAGGGGGTCACATAACAGTGGTTGTAAAAACAGATAAGAGGTCAGAGGCTGGGCTTTATTTATTTTTTAAATTATAAATATGCCCCTCCCTTAAGTTTGACAAAAGACCATCTGCTCTCGATACATGTTCAGCACTGAATAGGTTAAAAAGTCAACCGTAACTGTTAAATCTGTACATTGACTAACCAGCTGCACTCCCTTTTACATTTTAGGACCGGGTCTACTCCACAGACCCCCAACAGGGATTACAGAAAGAGTTACAGAAACCCCTTTCCCTGTATTACAGCCTCCCCTCCCTTATCTTGCATCCTATTTACAGGCAAAGGAGCATGTTGACAAATGAGAGGAAGTGATTTAGGAATGTCATCCTCCCCTTAGGTAGGTTGACAGAAGAAAACAGTGATCTTCCACAAATGTCAAAATCATTCTGTTGAAAATAAATACATTGTATTGATGTTCATACTGGTGATACAACATTTGGCAAAGATTGAATTGAAGCTCCCCTGTTGTGTTTTATACTTTTATTGTTATTCTGTGACTTGTACTAGTCTGCTTCTTTTTATGTGAAAACTAAATACTAAAACATAATATATTGTAATATTGCAGGTAGACCTCTAAAAACCTACTGCATTAGCTTCTGTCATAGCCTTGTTATGCAGGGCAGTCTTTAACGTGGGGCAAACGGGGCAGCTGCCCCGGGCCCAGCGATTTACGCTGCCCCCATGGACCGGGCGGTGTGGCTGCACAGAGCCGCACCGGCCCGCACACTAAGGAGGCCCCCTTAGACCGGGCCCCTTCCTGTACCTGCTGGGAGGAAGTGACTCCCGACGGAGATCACAGCCGCGCGGGAGGAGAATGGCAGGAAGAGGGGAGTTCCAGAGGAGAACTCCCATCTGCCTCAGCCTGCCTATGTCAGTATGCCTGTGTGTGTGTGTCAGTGTGCCTGTGTGTGTGTGTCAGCATGTCTGTCAGTGTATGTGTCTGTGTGTGTCAGTATATCTGTCAGTGTATGTGTCTGTGTGTGTATGTATGTCTGATGTAGAATTATTAAAAATCTTTATTGAACTTGTATTGAATTATTGTACTAACTCCATTTTAACCTCACACAGTGACAGATCCTCCATTTTGTCCTCATTACCTGACAGATTCTCCATTTTAAACTACATTACATGACAGAATTTCCCAGCAACATTTAATACAATGAACAGAGACTGTATTTTCTATAAAGACATGACTAACCCAGGAATTGCTGAATCTCCTGTAATTTGCAACATAGTATAATTTGAAGGCCATGAGAACACTGTACTAATGAAATGTTCTATTCATAAGAGAACCTTGCACCTGACCACAAGACTGACATCACTAACTGTGTAAAATGACGCTCAAGCCCCCCTTTCCACCGAGTAAACCTCATGCTGGGAAAGATGGTGCTTGAGCCTTCTGTCCACACCCGTGTCCAGAACAATACCACCTCTCGGTGGGTGGACACTTAGCTAACCACTTAGTTTTTGAGCCAATTAATCATATTGATGGGTGGTCACTGACACAAACACTTAACAATTAATCCAATTAACAATGTTTATTTACTGATATCTCGATAATCAATGATGATGCAAAGTTCCCCTTAAAAGGGCCTGCGAGCCCGCTCTTGCTTCACTTGCCAATAAATTTCCTCGAAGTTATTTTAACCTGAACTCCGTGTGTCAGTCTGAATTACTTCAGCGTATATACGCAATTCAATCTTTTATAATTTGGACAGGAACAGATAGACATTTAAACATCTTTGTTTATTTCTAATTAACAAATTTAAACCTATTTAGTTTAGAAAAACGTCGCCTGAGAGGGGATATGATAACATTATACAAATATATTCGGGGCCAATACAAACCATTGTGTGGAAATCTATTCACAAACCGGACTTTACATAGGACACGAGGCCATGCGTTTAGACTGGAAGAAAGAAGATTTCGTCTAAGGCAAAGGAAAGGTTTTTTTACTGTAAGAACAATCAGGATGTGGAATTCTCTGCCTGAAGAAGTGGTTTTATCAGAGTCCATACAGATGTTCAAACAGCTACTAGATGCATACTTGCAAAGACAGAATATTCAAGGATATAATCTTTCAATGTAGGGTAATAACTGCTTGATTCAAGGATAAATCTGACTGCCATTCTGGGGTCAAGAAGGAATTTTTTTGTCCTAGCTTGTTGCAAAATTGTGCTTCAAACTGGGTTTTTTTTTTTGTTTTTTTTTGCCTTTTGGATCAACAGCAAAAAACAGGTGTGAGGAAGGCTGAACTTGATGGACGCAAGTCTCTTTTCAGCTATCTAACTATGTAACTATGTAAATTACACTATAACAATTTGGCGCCCAACGTGGGGCATCGGGCTATGGCCTCTGGCCGGTAAGCCGTCCTAAGGAAGACGCTGTTGGACGGAGGAATCCAGGGGGAAGGAAGGGGAGACTGATCACCTCCAGTTACACGGTAGAGACTTCTGCAGAGCCACCGGTATGTTCCGGCCCCTTTGATTGACCCGTCCACGTGTCTGTGACTGCTTCCCGGGAGGACATCAAAGACAGGTAATATCTTGCCCGGTGTCTTGTTACTCACTTGTTTACCTGCATTTAGTCTATCTGTTGCCTGGGTGTGTTTGAATTGGCCTGTTTCAGTTTAAGTGCCCGGGTAGAGTGTTTGTCTGTTTACCCCTTTTTGGGATAAAGGGGGGGGTGGACCTGCGGGGGTTTTGCCTGGGGTCCTCTGTTTGCCTGTTTACCCCTTTTGGGATAAAGGGGGGTGGACCCGGGGGATTTGCCTGGAGTCCTGTTGCCTGTTTACTCCTTTTAGGAGCCACGTGGCTGTGGCTGTATGGAAAAAGGGGGGTGGACCTGTGGAAGTTTTCCTGGGGGTCTTCTTTGCCTGTTTACCTCTTTTAGGAGCCTCGTGGCTGTGGCTGTATGGAAAAAGGGGGGTGTTGGATCTGTGGAGATTGTGTAGACTCATAGTTTCCTGGGGATCCTTCTGGTGTCACTTTGATAGCCTAGCTAGCCTCATTGTGCACATAGCTCTGCTTGCAGAGAGGTGGTACCCTCCAGCTTCGAGCGCTGAGCTGGAGTCATTCCAATTGTTATTTGTGGTGCGTGGATTCGGGCAGGCATTGTGGTCTTTATCACCACGGGGTAGTGGGACTTATGAGTGGGTTCATAGGGGCACTACGAGGGTGAGGATAGAGGTGCCACTCTTAGTGGACTGCTGTAACAAGGGAGGCTTACGGATCTCGGACCGGTGTCAGTTGTTTTCCGTGGCCGCTGGTAGTGAGACTTGAGGAAGTCATTCTCCGAGCGGGGACACTACGAGGTTGAGGGAGGTGACCTTGGTCACACGAGTAAAGGAAAGGGATTACTGTTGATTTTATTTGAACTGTGATGCATGCACTGTATTCCAATTGTATTGTTGTGTTTTTTGTTTAATTAGGAGTCATTCAAACTCCTGTGTCTGTCTCTAAAATTTCACCTCACTTTGTACCTTTCCTACACTTCCTGTATTATTACTCTATCCACTCCTATTTCTCTTGATAGAGAAGTGATTGGTCACACACTTCTCACCCCGCTCCAATCCGTGTCTACCACCTCGGGTAGGCGGATTCAGTGACTGGTCTACGTTTTGGGAAGACGCACTTGAGGGGGACCCACCCTTCTTGAGTGGCAGTCGAGCATTGTAGACGTTCTGTTTCATTTTTCTTTCCCTATATCTGGGACGCCTGTATAGGGGGGGAATATGGGACAGGAATTGAGTAAGCCCAGTAAGGGCTGGCTCGCATGTGATTTAGTTGAAGACAGAGAGGGAGAGGAGATGGTTAAAGGTGTTGAAAAGATTGCTAAAGTGTGTCAAATTGCTGTGCCTTCATGTGGTAGATTGCAGCCAGAAAGCTGGCGTAGATTACTGACAGAGAAGAAAGGCAAGCTTACAGATAACGATTTATTGAAGACTGCTGAAGCGTGGTACAGAGTAGCGAAGGCTATTCAGCAGGAAGGTTGGGTTGAGGAAGAAATAAATCACAAAGGTGTGAAATTGTTTGTGTATCATAATAATTGTGTTGCTGGGGCATTCCCTCAGCCAGCGCCCCAAAATGGCGCCCAGGGGATGTCTATCCCCAAGGTTCAGTCAGCAATAGGTGATAGCCAGCAGACTATGTTCCCCACTCCCAATCCTCCCAACACCCATCCCGTCACCTCCCCTGTTTGCCCGGTCCTGAATTCTGATGGATCTTTATTTTCCCCTTCACCATCCCTAACATTCCCATCATCCTCATCCATCCCTGCACCACCTTCTGTGCCTAATCCAAATATTTCATCTGCCATTTCTTCCCTACCCTCTCTCTAAGTTTATAATCCTACCCTCCCATCTGCATCCGCCCAACTAACTGACCCCTCCTCCCTTGCTACTGCCAATCCTACTGCACCCGCTCCGGCTCCTCCTCCTACACCCACCTCTACTAATCCCTCTTCGTCCTCTCCCTTACTCACTCCTCCCACGGCCCAAGTTCCCACCTCCTTCCCTAATCCCTATGTTACTGTCCCGCCCTCCCCAGGTTCCGCACCAATCCCCACCCAGATGTTCACTGCTGGACCATCCTCTAGCTAGCCCAATTATCCCTTCCCAGTCTGGGGATCCTTTACTCTTTGGGGATAATGAGGTCTCGCTGGAACAAAATAATTCTGAGGAATTCCATTTGTTCCTTGATGCAACAATTACCAAATTGGTCACACAGGGGATATACTGCACCATGGGATTGTCTGATAATCAGTCTCACACCATTAGTTATGCCATATTGCGTGCCCATCATCCATCTCGTTCCCCCTCTGAGACAAAACTCAATAGTACCTTCACATGATTGGAAGACTACTAGTAAGTCCCATCTCGCTGATAAATTCCAATATTTTTAGTTTCAGACAGGGTACTTTCTGTCACTCATGAGCACCACCCGCCGGGCAAAATTGGAGAGTCAAGACTCTCCCTGACACTAAAGACTGAGTCGGTTTCTGAGGAGGTATCCCATGAAAATATCCCATGAATCGATCCGACTTCAGCTTCTGATAGTCCCTCTCCTGATTGAAGCCTATCTAAGATATCTTAAGTCATAAAGGATGAATCCATTCCCCTTGATTCACAGGGCGAACCACTACTTGACTCGGATAGCCTGCAGCTTCTGAGGTCTGCGGAATGGTATCCGACCTAACTATGGTGTCAAATACATCACCCTGAGATCTTGAACGCCCCTTGATAAGGCAACTAGGAATAAGATTAGCGCACGATATCCTCTCCAGTCTGTCACTGACTCAGCATCTGTCACTACCGATGTCGACCCAAAAATGCACAGTTTCTGGGAAAATCCGGATGGAAGGTCAAAAAAGGCCTGGATTTCTCCCTCCGTAACTTGACATTCTAGACCCAATTGCTAGGATTTTTGATATGGTAGAAACAGTCTTAGCAGAGGGAAGAACCTCCATGCCATCCTGAACTATATTCAACTATCAATTTGCATGACTGGGAATGCAAATACAGCTTTGGCTACAAGAGACGCAAGGTGAATTAAATTAAAATGGAACCTAAGCTAGTGAATCTAGCCATTACTAAGCCTAGGCCACAGACAAAACGTCTCATTTTCAGGGACAACTTCGTAAAGGAGATTAGCACATATGTTAGCACATTTACTGCACTCGATAAAGCACAGACTAACATGAAACTAGTGTTCTCTCCAATGATATTAGGACCGCATCCCCCTTCTTTCCCATCCATGGCAGACCTTGGTAGCCAATGCTCTTATGGTAAGTCCATAATCAATTTACCTTTTTTCCCTAACTAAAATAGGTGGCAGGCTCCTTCTCTTTTTCAGATTAACATCAGATCTGGATTCTACAAACCATTCAAGGTAATGCATCGACTTTGTACGTCCCCCCACCCAATGTAGTCTACCTTCCTTAACAGGACCTTTTCATCACAAGACGAGTCTCTGTTGTCCACAGAGATTCAAATCGTGGAAGAGAAAGGCGCCATCATAAGGCTATATACGTCTACTCTGGGTTTTCTGGTTCTAAAGAAGGGAGAAAGAGTGCATCCATTTAAATATCTTCGCCCTTTGAATGCATTTTTGGCATACCAATATTTCATGGAAGATATTGATTGCCTTTGGGATCTGTTAGGAGACCTGATAGTCAAACCCAACCTGAAGGATGCATATTTAACCGTGAAATCCAAAAATAGCGTTGCACATGGGTAAGTGAAGAGTAGTTGCATTCATTTGTAAAGACTTTGCTTGCTGCCTTTTCTGCATTATTGTTGTCCTCTGGCAGAGGTTTCTCTTTAACCCCTGGAATAAAAGGGAATCATGACGGAATATTTCCGGCATGTGTCCTTAAGGGGTTAATGTTGAGCTATTATATTATCACTATTAGATATCCCTTCCTATTGTATCTTATTCTACTTTCTGATTACTTACATACTGTCATACTTCCATGTGGCCCGCGCAGCTCCGGTCCTGCCTATTACTATTTATAGTTAAATCCCCCCTCTTATAATATTGTGAAGCGCTACGGAACCTGTTGGCACTATATAAATGGCAGAATAATAATTTGTGAAAACTCCACGAGTTTATCAGCATCCAAGGCTCTTGTCAGGTGTCCCAATCTTTGTAATTGAAATTATTTTGCATTAGGACAAGCAAATTGGGCTACTGCTTTAGTGCATTGGACAAGTCAGTTATTTTTAGAAAAATACCACACCCCTGCTGGGAGGCAGTCTAATGAAGACACTCCCCCAACCTCCTCCCCGTCCCCAAAAAGAAAAGACAAAACTTAGAAACCTCAAAACCACTTGAGTCGGTATTTCTTCCATAGCAGACATAAGTGAATGGAAGAGAAGAATCTACCTGTGCCTCCAATCAATAGTGAGAGGATATTGGATTTCCAGTGCTGTGTGATACATTGATGCAAACAGGAGAGAGCTGAGAGCTTGCCTGTTCATCCACGTCCAGCAGTCAGTCATTTTTGCAGGGTAACAAACACAGCTTAAATGTGTGTATGCCCCTCTCAATGCAGAGTGACAGAGAAAATGAGGTTTAGAGAGTTTATAATATAATCAAAAGGTGACATGGATAGAAATGAGCTTTGGAGGCATTTCTTCCTACTCAAGATATAGCATATAAACAAAAGGAATTTAGAGTTATGTTCTACTCACAGATTGTAAACTCTTTACTCGCTCCAATATCCCTTTTCTATAATTGTAAAGCCGTGTGGATATATGTTGGCGCTATGTATATGTGAATAATAATAATACTCAAATAGACAAATGCTACCACAGTGGCCCTCCACAAACAGGAAAAAATGTACGATGAAATGAACATAAGGAACGTTCTATTTTTAAATATCACGTCACAATTCTTTCCCTTTACATGTGTTCATGCAGATACAGGCAGAAAAGCATGTAATCCTGCTTTAAAAAAAAAAAAAGTGACAGAAGCATAGCTGTTTCTGGGGGGGAAGGAGTTCAGGGGTCTGCCTATCACAGGCTGCCGTTGAAACAAATACATCAGAAATTACATTTAAAAATATCTGGATCTCATTGAGATGAAGTTGTTATGGTATGTGGAGTGTCCCTATAAGTAGTGTGGCTAAGCAGTCTTGCACTGAATGCCTGCCAATGCAGCATGTTCTTGTTTAAAGCAATATTCTTTATTGACATCCTGGCTTGCATAGTTGGCAAGGTTTGCATGTAGAGGCAGTGATATGGCTCCCAAGGTGGAGCCTTAGGGTAGGATATCATCGATGTATGCTTTGGAGTCAAGTCCCTGGTGTTTCTATAAGATAGGAATGCCCGAGGAACGAGAATGCAGCACGCTCCCCCTTTACCAATTTCAGGATTCTGGCCAAAAAAATAATAATGTACGGTTCCAACTCTTCTTCTCTGCACAAACGGATATGTGATTAGTCACATTCAGAATTAGAAATTCAAAGACATCTAAATTGTAAGCTTGTGGGCTGTCTTCCATTGCACTTTATTGGAGGTGCTGCAGGCATTAGATTAAGGCCTACAGGCAAGGTTTTTACTTTTCTGTCAATATGTCTAATTATATACCTTCTGTCTGTAAAACCACCTTTGTCTTTTCTATGGTGCTCTGGAGAAGAGCACTACTTCAAGAACTGTAATAAACAAATAACTAAAAAAAAATACTACAAATACATAATTAACAATGTACATGCATCTAGACACATATGCACAATACCTAATTAAAAATATAAATCAGACACTTGCAAAGAGATACACTCACAGACAAACTACACATCAACACACACCCAAACACTAGTACACATACATAAAAATACATACTTTTTTTATTTTAAAAAGCAAGCTTCCTTCAAGGTGTTCCAAATATCAAATTGATAACTGAGAACCCATGTGGCAGCTGGGACATCGGCACTGGGAAAAAGGGAGTAAATAAAGGGTTTTCAACCCTTTATTCACCCGGGCATGGGGGGTGAGGAAGAGGGAGCTATGGTGCCAGAAATACAGCTTTGTATTCCTTGCACTATAGTATCCCTTAATGAATCTGTGCTGGCAGGTGCTCAAGGGAGCACCATTACAGCATCTCTCAGAATGGCCCCATACCGATTGTGATAGGTGTTTTGCCAACTGCCCAGCATCAATCACAATGTACGTAATTTGCATATTTTATTTTCAATAATATAGGGATATGTCTGTAATGCTGAAAACAGCCAGTAGATGGAAGCAACTTAACATTCTACTATTTGCAAAGCACCAGGGGTGTTGATAGATAGTGTTGGCTACCAAAAATTTATTTAGATTTTAGACATATGAGGCATTTAACAATCAGGACTGATACGTGAATAATTTTTAAATCTTTTATTTAGTTAAATTGGATATATAAAATTATTATTATAAGAAAGGGTGCGGGGCCTGACTGAGCAGAGCAGACGCTGATCACTGCAGCTCCTGCAATTTCAGGCTATAACTTTTTAAACTTTTTTGTTCAAAATTCAGTTCAAAAGTGACTAATTTGGCCTATTTGGTGTGCAGTCACTATGGGAGGTTCATAATGACTCCAAACAAGCAGACAGCCCTGCGAGACTCACCCGATGGCCCACTGCGGCCTACAAGCATGGCCAGTGCAGGAGAGGCGGCGGCGGCCGCACTCAACTGGATTCTTGAACCTGGGTCCTCGTCCCCCACTTTGGACCGGTGGGGTAAACCCCAGTCCCTGGAGGAACCCCTCAAGCAAGCTCTACCGACAGCGGCCCTCTACACCATGAAAATGACAGCAGACCTTTATGGGACCACTGCAGTGGCCCAACCGCGTCAAACCCCCCCCCCCCCCCCAACGGCTCAAGGACATCTTTGCGGCCTTCTGGAACAGCATAGCGGAGAGATAAAAGGGCCTCTCAACGCCCTCATCACACTGCACACCAGCTGTGGAAAGCAGGAGAATCCAGCCTGGGCTGTCGCCTGCTGACGCATCAAACACTGGGGAACCAAAGCAGCCACTAACACTTTCTGTGATTCTGAAAGTGAGCTGAGGAGTGGGGTAAAGAATTACCAGCACTGTTATAGTGAAACTCACGCAAGGCTTTACACGGCCTGCTTATTCCACGTCCCTACAGTTCTATTACCCTTATATATATGACATGAAGCTCTGTTATTCTTCTCCGTTTATATTAATTTGTTTTCACGTATGATGCAATATAACTTACTATACCCTGCAGCGACATGCCCATGCTTTGTATTAGTACCATACCACACACGCTTTATAAGGCCCTGCAATGACCCTTACCTGGCCCAACATTTGCTATTTTAAGACCACCCCGCCTGCTTGGGGAGTATTATTATTAATTTTGGTAAGCAGTCCTCACTGCCCGTTCAACATTGCTTGCTTTTCATTGCTGACAGTTAGAAGAGTACACCTGGCGTGTCTCCAGGTTTCATTATCACTCATGTACATCAAGCATGTCTAACTATATTCTAGGTTTCTCACTTATACTCTACAATTGGCAATTTTTTGCACGACTATCATTTGCCTGAGCTCTGACCACTGACTAGGCATGCAGGATTTTATTAGTTATCTCTTTTGCTGAAGTTATTTTAAAAACTGTGCCGAGATCCCAAATGCCACATACTGTGCTAAGTGTTCTTGCTCACCTTGCTCCTGCAGTTGGAGCATTGCAAGAATGTTTGTTCCTTTGTGCACAATAAAATTAAGATTGACAAAAAAATTATTATTATAAGAAATAAAATTGAAAAAAAAAATTCACATTATTATTTAAACTTAATGTTGTGTTAGACATACATATAGTACATTAAAAGAAAGCCCTGTCCTTTACAAATATATATTATGTATGGGGACACTTAAAGATAAGCCCTTACATAATGGTCAAACCAACTCATGACACAAATTCTAGGTATTGTTTTAGATTTCAGATGCTGAACAATTGCATCTGCCCTTAAAGGATTAAAAGGTACTGTGGTGGAATCTCGGTAAAAATAAATTTAGTAGGCCGAGATTGCCACGTGGTATGTGCACGTGCATATGCTGATGTATCGGTCGGTTGGTTGCACGTGGCAACGATACAATCAGTAGTGTAAGGAGCATGTGCAGGAATACAGGATATACGAGTATTTCCCTCCTCCATTGTGCTGGGCAAGCCAAGTGGTCAAACAGGAAGTTAGTCTTTATTCTGTTGATTGGGTTAGAGTACATGTAGGTGGAACTGATTATATTATATATATTATTACACTGTACGATCAGGACTCGGATTTTAGCTGTTTTTGGTGACATTAGTCCCTCTGAGTCCCGGTCGGTGAATCGAATAAAGATCTCTTCCTTCCTGAAGAAACCTGTGTCCATCTCTCTGTGCTTGGCTTCCGTCAGCTTCTCCGGTATCAGTACTATTAGGCATCTGCACTAAAACTTTAGAAGCAATGGCTACATGTATGGAATTTATGCAACATTAATGATGGACAATTAACAGGACATTAATCTGGCCCTTCCCCTCCAAAACACTCTCCTGAAACAGTAAGCCAGAGAAAACATACTAATTTAAAAAATATATGTTTTAAAGGGATATATATATATATATATATATATATATATATATATATATATATATACACACACACACACACAGACACAGTTTTAAAAAAGCTGATTCGGGGCGTGGTCTGACGCTGGACTGAGATGGCTGCCTAATTCTCTGGCTCCGTCCCTTGCCGCCCTATATCCATTACATACCCGAGTTTATGGCTTCCATGGGTCGCACAAGACGCACCCAGATGACACCCTCAACCCCTAGAACCCAGGGAGAGACCCTCACGGAATCGATCAGGGGGTACCTTCAAACACCAGCCGTCCTGGCGGCCCGCCTCGAGGCCTCTAACATGGCGCCGGCCTCGCCAGGATCTTCCATGTCGGAAGCGGAATCCACACCGGACTCAGGGGAGAGGTCGGCGCCTCCGACCCCAGATTGGTACGCGCTCTTTGCCTCCTTACCTAAGAAGGAAGATCTACAGAAAATGGTGGAGGAGGTGAAGGGCGCATTGCAGACCGAAATTGCAACGGTCCGGGCTACGATGGTGACTCTAGAGGAGAGAGTTAGCACCCTGGAGGAGAGAGATTCCCGCGCAACAGGCCCAAATTCACCCACCTCCCAGCAACAAGCAACGCTAATCAACGACATGCGGTTACACATCGAGGACTTAGACAATAGGAGCCGACGACATAACATACGAGTGAGGGGCATACGGGAACCTCCAGATCAAGAAAATCTAAAGGCACTGCTTACCCGCCTTTTCAATATGCTCCTGAGTCACCCACCAGAATAGCGATGGACAGAGCCCACCGTGCAGTACGCCCGCACCCGCCGCCAGACGCCCCGCCGAGAGACATCTGTCGGGTCCAAGATTACCAACTCAAGGCCGACATCATGCTGAGGGCACGGGCAGAGCGGGCCTGGCGCTTCGAAGGCCAGATGGTGGAGCTCTATAACGACCTCTCGCATCTAACGCTGCAATCCAGGAGAGCACTCCGCCCGGTCACGCAAGCGCTGCAGCAGGAGAGAATCAGATACCGGTGGCTGTTCCCCTTCGCCCTCCTGGCCCGAAGGGGGAACGCTGAAGCGATCATCCGCACTCCGGAGGATGTTCCGGCCTTCACGGAGGTACTAGGGCTCCCACGGATCCGAATTCTCAATTGGATGAACTGCCCCCACAACGAACGGAACATAGGGCAACCGGCTGGCAGAAGATACCTGATGGAGGGGGATGCAGGGATGGACGCATCCGCACATCCCCAGGCCGGGCCAGAAGAGTAAGCATCGGAGTGCAGGGGGGCCCTGGCATGAGAGTGGACTAAAATCTGTGGACTGAGACCTGGTAATGGAACCCGGCAAACAACTGCAGGGTATACAGAACTGAGACTGAACTTTTGCTGCACCTTTTTACTCTAGATTTTTTTTTATTGTCTTTTTTCTTCTCTCTCTTTTTCCTTTCTCACTTTACATTTCCTTTCTTTAGCTCTGGGTCGGACTCTCCCTTCTGGTCCTGTCTGACTCTTTCCCCCCCCTTTTTTTTCTCTTTATATTTCTTTCTTTATTTATTATTATTTTTTTTTATCATTTTTTTATTTAGTTATTTTTATTATTACTATTATTTATTATCTCCTCTCTACCTCGCTCCTCTATCTCACGGGTGGGGTGGGGGTAGGGGGGAAAGGGGGAGGCCCCTGTGGGCTGTAGAACCCCTTCCAGGGGGAAAGGGGGGGGACCCACGGCCTAGGCCAGCACAGCTCACAACTGCAGTTGAGTGGCAGTCTCAGGAGAGGAGGGGGGAGGGGGAGAGGGGAGGAGGCATCACACGCGGGCACCGGGACTCCCCAGAACCAGACTCATAGCTAACACCACAGAACCAGGCTCGGAAACAGAAAGCTCACAAGCCTACACAAGAAAGACAACAAGAGGGTCTCTCAAAGGGCCCACCATAGGCTCACAGCACAATGACGTCACCTTATGCGGGGAATTAAAGAACGCAAACACGGACACACATCTAGGCGACTACGAACACAAGGCACAACGGAATACGACCAAAGGGAGGCTATATTGGGGGGACTATAAGGGACACTGAAGAAACCTAGGGGGAACGAACACTAGAGGGAACACACTCATCTACCAACCTGTAAAGACAGCGTCAACTACGCACAACCCGGGTAGCTCGGATGGGACTACCTCAATACGACTCACATGGAAGACCAGACAGGCCCCCTTATATAAGTGCACAGCAAATCATTACGGGGGGACCTAAAAGTTAGCGACATGGGGCACTAGGGACGGACAGCTCTGGTAGCCATATTAGGGACACAGACGACACCCCGCGGGCGCACTGCCGAGAAACTGAGACTTGAGGAGGGGAGGACCAATACCGGAACCTCACTGTCAGGTCCAGAGGCACATTGCCCATATTTCACCCGCTTGCAGCGGAACAACCGCCACCACACGCAAACTAATTGGCTAGCTGAGTTATAGTCGACCTTAACCACCTAACGCCCCACTGGGCTGATCTCGCCCCCGTCTCCCGTATTGTGGTCTACGCCCTCGTGTTCTGTCCTCTTTCACAGGTTCCCTGGTGGTCCTCGGAGTTGCCGCGCCGCCCCCTGAGCTCTACCCAGGGGCTATGCCTCACGGGGGGGGACCGGACACTGTCGAGGTGAGCCTCCCGTTCCCCGGGAGGAGGGAGGAGGGGGGGAACTGGTGGTGTATACTCTGAACGCGAGGGGTCTGAACTCTCCGCAGAAAAGAGCAAGGGCACTGCGGGAACTCAGGGCGCTGAAAGTCTCGGTGGGGTTCTTCCAGGAGACCCACTTTCGCTCATCCCAGGCACCAAGATTCTCCAATAGGCATTATCAGATGGGATTTATGCAAATAACCCAGATGCAAAATCAAAAGGGGTGGCGATCCTCTTCGCGAGGGAAGTACCCTTCCGAATGGTGGCGGAACAAGCAGACCCGCAGGGGAGGTACCTCTTCCTGAAGGGCACAATCCACCAGGCACAGTACACATTCGCCAATGTATACCTCCCGAACAAGGGGCAGACGGCCTTTCTGAAAGCCACTCTACAGGCCCTAGAATTATTTGGGGAAGGCACGGTAGTACTGGGAGGGGATTTTAACGTTCCAGTGAACCCAGAGATGGACACGTCCATGGGGAAGACGACGCTCCCCAGAACCAAGGCTATGTTAAGGGACCATATGCTTATAGACTGCTGGCGGGCGGTCAACTGCGATACCAGGGATTTCACCTTTTACTCAACAGCACACAAATCCTACTCCAGACTGGACTACCTATTTCTTCAGCATCGTCACTTAGACAACCTTCAAACGGCACATATCGCACCGATGACATGGTTGGATCACGCGCCAGTCCTCATGGCCCTTAAACATCCGTGCCCATCCCAGAAGCAGTGGATATGGAGATTGAATGAGGCACTGCTGGAGGACCCAACGGTGTGCGCAGACCTGACTGCGGCCTCGGAACAATTTTTTTTGGAAAATGCTACTCCGGAAGCGAACCCGTCAGTAGTATGGGAATCCTATAAATGCACCATTAGGGGGCTCCTGATCAAGCACGGTGCGCATCAGAAAAAAAGACGCACTCAGGAAATCGCAGATCTGACGACCCAAATAGCGCATCTAGAGGCACAACACAAGGGCACCCTAGACGAGGAAGTATACAAACGCCTGACGGCGACCAGGGCGCGACTGCAGTCCTGCCTCACATCTAAGATACAATTCCAATTCAGGCTAGTCCGGAAAGCCTTTTACGAACATAGAAATAAGTGTGGTAAGCTACTGGCTAGGTCCTTACGGGCCAAAAGGCAGAGATGCTTTGTCCAACAAATAAACTACGGGGGGGGGAAATGTCATACAACTCCCCAAAGAATAGCGGAAGCTTTTAAATCATACTATGCTTCCCTCTACAACTTACCACCCACGACGGGGAACCCGGAAGCGGACAAGAGGGAGTTGCTAAACAAGAAACAGAAATACGTGACCCGCCACCTCACCTCCAGGCTGAGTGGGGAAGAGAGAGACGCCCTGGAAGAACCCATTACTCTAGAGGAACTGCTTCAGGCAATGAAGCTAGCAAAGACGGGGAAAAGCCCAGGACCAGATGGGTTCACCGTACAATATTATAAGACATTCGCCAAGGACCTGGCACCACAGCTGGTGAAGGTTTTCAACGCGATCAGAGAAGGGGGAACACTGGAGCCCACCATGCTCCTGGCCCATGTGGTGGTGCCTTCGAAAGACGGGAAGGACCCGCAGGATTGCGCCAGCTACAGACCGATCTCCCTGTTGAACGCCGACCTGAAACTCTTTACGAAGATGTTGGCACTCCGCATCCAACCCCTCCTGCCGGGGCTCATAAAACCGGATCAAGTAGGATTCATCAGGGGGAGGGAAGCACGGGACAATACGGTCAAGGTTATCAACTTGATACATGCGGCGCAGAAACGGTCGATCCCAGCACTGTTTATATCAACGGATGCGGAGAAGGCGTTCGACAGGGTAGATTGGTCGTTCCTCATGCTGACGCTCCGACAGGTGGGCCTAGGGCCTCACAGGATGACTTGGGTGCAGGCGCTCTACAGCAGGCCGACAGCCAGAGTATGTGTAAACGGGATTTTGTCTCAACCATTTAACATCTGCCCCCTGTCACCTCTGCTCTTCGTCCTCAGCCTGGAGCCATTTCTCAACGCAATCAGGGGCAATGAGGGCGTGCGGGGGATCAGTGGATCCTGGGGAGACTGTAAAGTCTCAGCATACGCGGACGACCTCCTGTTTTCCGTGACGGCTCCACATATGTCCCTGAGAACGATCCTGCAGGAATTCGACGCTTATTACAACTTATCCAACCTAAAAATAAATTATGGGAAATCCGAAATCCTTAATGTCGGCTGCAATCCACGGGCATTGAGAGAGCTCCGAGAGGGGATTCCCCCTTCACTGGTGCAGAGAGGCAATGGGATACCTGGGGATCCGGATTTCGTCCAGATTGCCTGACCTATACCGACTAAATTTCACACCACTCCTGGGTCGAATTCAGAAGGACCTTCAGCAGTGGACGCTCCCACACATAACATGGCTGGGGAGAATAAATGTCCTGAAGATGAACGCCTTGCCCAGATTCCTGTACCTTCTCCAAACGATACCAATTGATATCCCCAGGGAATATTTCCTCCAGGCGCGCAAATCGTTCGCTCAATATGTGTGGAATGGAAAACAGGCCAGACTGAGATACGAGATTCTCACACAACCAAAACACAGAGGCGGCTTGGGACTACCAGATCTGAGCAAATACCGTCAGGCGGTACATCTGCAGAGGATCCTGGAGTGGACCCATGCACCCCAGGAGAGGTTATGGATCAGGCTGGAGGGCAGTTTTGTCAAGGTCCCACTGACAGCGGTGCCCTGGATGCCGAAAGGTACTGAAGGAGCACTACCACATGACCACCCAACCATTGCCGCGACACTGAAGGTATGGAGAGCAACGACCCGGCGAACAGAGATGGCACCGCAGGTGTCGCCCATGTACCCTATTGCGGGAAACCCTCAATTCGGACGAGTGGACTCCCCGCAATTTCTGATGTCGTTGGGACTGCCGAAACAGTGCAGATTAAAACATGTGAGCAGGGAAGGGGGCATGATACCTCTAGCGGAACTGCAGGCAACGAATGCCACGAGCTTCATGACAAAGTTCAGATATCACCAACTGGCGAGGCACGTCGCATCCATCCCTCACGTAGAAACAGCAACCAGACAACTAACTACATATGAAACGCTATGTGATCAGGACGCCCCTCCGGCGCACTGCATCTCGGCCTTATACCAGATGCTCCTTACCGGTAGAGGGGGAAACCACACACCATACTTCACTAAATACTGGGAAAGGGACCTGGGCCACCCCTTGACGGACGAGCAGTGGCGAGATGTTTTTCTGAATACCCACAAAGCCTCGATCAGCACTAAACACCAAGAGTCGGGATACAAGATGCTCACGCATTGGTACCCCACCCCGGAAAAATTAGCCCTAGCAGGCTGCACCGAAGACCCGGAGTGCTGGAGGTGTGACAAGGAACTAGGAACGCAGTTTCATATCTGGTGGACCTGCCCAAACATCCAACCCTTTTGGAGGAAGGTACACGAAATAGTCACTGAGATCACAGATGAAAGCATCGATTTCAAGCCAGAAGCTTATCTCCTTCATGTGACCACACTGTCTCCGGACAGATATAAGAAGACGGTATTACCACATCTACTAAACGCGGCGCGGAGCCTCATTCCCAGCCACTGGAAAAGGAAGACGGTTCCCACCACGAGGGACTGGATACACAGAGTGGAAGAGATAAGAGAGGCCGAGGAACTCATACAATCAGCTGCGGGCAAAATGCAACGATACCTTCAGACATGGTACCACTGGACGAGATGGCTTGAGTGGGCCACTGAGGAGGGGGGGGGGGAGGAGGCAAACTTAATGCTCTTCCCGGTTTCCCGTGCCCCCCCTCTTGGGGTCCTGGAGAGATCTCGACTAACGGGGGGGACACGGGACGGACACTGGGGAGTGGGGATACCAGAAGAGATATCGACAGAGACAGGAAACGGAGGAGGACAGCAGGCGGGGGGAGGGGGGAGGGGGAATGAGGATAAACCAGACTGGTTGGGGAGGGGAGGAGGGTGTGAGGGCACAAACACAGACTGCTATATAGCCAAGGGACAGTCACACCACAGACAAAGATGACAGGCTAACATACGTAGGAACTTAGCTCCAACATGACCAACAGAGGGGATACTACCAACTATGCACTAATGGAAGGGGAGAAGGAGAAAAAAAGCTAGACGGCTTAGAACAAATAAGAACACGAGAAACACATGCTAGAGGGGAACACGGCAGAGGCAATAGCTATACAAGCAATCGATACTCAGATAACACGAAGAAACTACAATACTAGCTACACTAGGCAGCGGCTATTCCGGAAGTAGGGAACACGGGGACATACTCTGGAAAGTACTCACAGAGGGAAGGGGAGAGGGCCGTGAGCCCAGAAAAGGCAAGCAGAGAGAAACGATAGAACTGGGGAGAAAGTTAAAGTTATGGTTATAGCTGAAAACATGTGAGTCACAAGGGGAGACAGTTGCATTCGCTGCTACTGGGGAACACCTAACAGAGACGGTCTTACATGAACAAAATGAACAACAAAGCAAGATACAGCTGTATGCCAAAACTGAATAGCAATCAATTGTTTTATCTAAGCTATGTAAAAGGTGGCACAATGTACGCAATGTTTGACTCACCTATGTATGTCATTATATTTACTGCAATAAAAGCTTTAATAACTAAAAAAGCTTTCCAGCTGCGACGTCCCTTGGTGCTGGGTTGGTGGTCCGTCTCCTATAATGTTATCCTACGGGGAGCCCAATACGCATCGAGCATTAGGCCCTTCCCATAGCAAAGCAATGCAGGGATTTCTCTGACGCTGGATTTGGCGGAACCAACCTCGCCACTGTGCACTGGAGAAGCCTGCTCCCTTTAGACTATGGCCCGGCAGTTAAAACCTTTTATTTTCCCTGCTGAAAGGCTTATTTGTGCCTTTCTGCTGGGGTGTTCGGTAGATTCAATCTACCGAACAAAGTACCGATCGATGGACCACCTGGGAACTGGAGTGTGTCGTCAATTGACCGCCCAGAAGCTGCGGTTAACTGCAGTTTAATTGACGAACGCTGGGTGGCCTTTGTTCGTTTGCCGAACACGTGGTAGCGGCCATTTTAACTCCCGAACGGCCAGTGGTGTTCAGCGCCCAAAGTATGGAACTGAAAACGGACACTTAATTGCACGAACACCGCTGAGCCGCCAGCCTCCTTACCTCTGCATTCGGTAGTGGAACCGACTGACTGTTCATTCGGTAGTTTGACCGTATGAACAGCATCACCCCAGATAGCCATGCCATGGAGCCTATTCGTGTAATGAAACACTATGGGAAAGACTTTGGCTCCATGGCGATTGAACTGTATGTATGTGATCTGAGCACCATTCGGTAGTAATGTGCGCTCAGATCTAAGCTATCTGGGGATATGTAGAATGTGTGGGTTTTATGTGATAAAAGCAACCGTGTGTAATTTTATGTCTTTTTCCCAACTTGTGTAATGGAGTTTTGCCTCTGTCCTTGGAGATAATTGGATTACTTCCCAATTATCTCCAGGCCAGAGAGGAGGGATTGTGATATATTGTGGGATGGTTGAAATGTGTAAGTCTGTGATTGGTTCTTTTACCCTTTGTGTCCCAGTCTCCCATCTGGTCCCCTAGGGGAGTGTCTACCAGGTGGGAGACCTGCATAAAAGCCGGGCAGTTAGCCCCAGTAAACCAGATTCAGCTTGACCCTCAAAACGTGTAAAACGTGTAAACCTTTCGTATGTTTTTTCCTGTTCGGCTATTTCCAGTGTTCATGTGTTTTCTGTTCGGGAGTTAGAGAGTTCGTGAAGTTTGCAGTTCGGGAGATTGACAGCCACTAGAGGCAATCTTAGTTCTGCAAGGTCATCATTATAGTTTCTCTAAAACTGCATTTTTTTACATTGCAGGACTAGCGGGGGGAACAGGCAGGGACGTATTAGCCACAAGGCAACCATTTGCCGTGGGCGGCATTTTCCAGGGGGCGGCAAAAAAAAGCCGCCCACCAATGCCCAGGGCAAATGTCTTGTTAGCCTTGCAGCTAACTGACAAGCCAAGCAGGCGGGCGGGCGGCACTGGCGAGGCAGCACTTTCCCCTGAGCGCTCTGCTCAGCTCCCTCGCGCGCCGCCCGCAGAGTGATGCCGGGAGCCGGAATATGACATCATATTCTGGCTCCCGGCATCACTCTGCGGGCGGCGCGCGAGGGAGCTGAGCAGACAGCGCAGGGGAAAGTGCTCCCTCGACAGCGCCGCCCGACCGACCAGCAGCCCCACTAGACCTCAGGGAGAGGGAGAACCCCCCCCCCAGCATTCCCAAAGGTAAGGACCTGGGGGGTTAAATAATAAAAAAGTGAGTGTGTTAATGTGAGTGAGTGTGTCTGTTAGTGAGTGAGTGTGAGTCTGTTAGTGAGTGAGTGTGTCTGTTAGTGAGTGAGTGTGTCTGTTAGTGAGTGAGTGTGTCTGTTAGTGAGTGAGTGTGTCTGTTAGTGAGTGTGTCTGTTAGTGAGTGAGTGTGTCTGTGAGTGAGTGTGTCTGTGAGTGAGTGTGTCTGTGAGTGAGTGTGTCTGTGAGTGAGTGTGTCTGTGAGTGAGTGTGTCTGTGAGTGAGTGTGTCTGTGAGTGAGTGTGTCTGTGAGTGAGTGTGTCTGTGAGTGAGTGTGTCTGTGAGTGAGTGTGTCTGTGAGTGAGTGTGTCTGTGAGTGAGTGTGTCTGTGAGTGAGTGTGTCTGTGAGTGAGTGTGTCTGTGAGTGAGTGTGTGTCTGTTAGTGAGTGAGTGTCTGTTAGTGAGTGAGTGTGTCTGTGAGTGAGTGTCTGTGAGTGAGTGTGTCTGTGAGTGAGTGTGTCTGTGAGTGAGTGTGTCTGTGAGTGAGTGTGTCTGTGAGTGAGTGAGTGTCTGTGAGTGAGTGTGTCTGTGAGTGAGTGAGTGTCTGTGAGTGAGTGTGTCTGTGAGTGAGTGTGTCTGTGAGTGAGTGTGTCTGTGAGTGAGTGTGTCTGTGAGTGAGTGTGTCTGTGAGTGAGTGTGTCTGTGAGTGAGTGTGTCTGTGAGTGAGTGTGTCTGTGAGTGAGTGTGTCTGTGAGTGAGTGTGTCTGTGAGTGAGTGAGTGTGTCTGTGAGTGAGTGTGTCTGTGAGTGAGTGTGTCTGTGAGTGAGTGTGTCTGTGAGTGAGTGTGTCTGTGAGTGAGTGTGTGTCTGTGAGTGAGTGAGTGTCTGTGAGTGAGTGAGTGTCTGTGAGTGAGTGTGTGTCTGTGAGTGAGTGTGTGTCTGTGAGTGAGTGTGTGTCTGTGAGTGAGTGTGTGTCTGTGAGTGAGTGTGTGTGTCTGTGAGTGAGTGTGTGTCTGTGAGTGAGTGTGTGTCTGTGAGTGAGTGAGTGTCTGTTAGTGAGTGTCTGTTAGTGAGTGAGTGTCTGTTAGTGAGTGAGTGTGTGTCTGTTAGCTAGTGTATGCGTATCTGTCAGTGAATGTGTGTGTGTATTTAGAAGGCGGAGCAGGGGGGGAAGGGTGTGGTGGCGCCTGAGTTTTGTTCTGCCTAGGGCAGCACAAAACCAGGATATACCACTGGGGACAGG
>NC_086328.1:87178922-87213922 GCF_036172605.1 Pelobates fuscus | reverse complement strand
TTCTGCCTACATTTTGGCATTCACATATCAGTTCCCTGAACTTTATAATTTTGGAGAATGAGCCCTATAATGAAAAACCCTGAAAACAAGGTGGGAATTACAAAGGATACATTTCAGAACAAAATGCACAGATTCAATAGCATATGCTAGGCATAACATTTGGCAAACAGCTGTAGGACTATAGCTAACATTTCACATAATTTCAGATGGACAAATAGGGAACTTTAAAGTGACGATGTCACGGTCTGTGGATTTTGGAGAATTTGCAAAGTCCCCCCCGACAGTGGTATCACCTTCAGTGGCCAGGGGCAGGTAAAGGTGAGTTCTGCTTACCTGAATCTGTCCTTCGCGGGCACTGCAATCTTCTTCCAACAGTGCCGCTTTAATGATAAAGGATGTGGTTGCCTTATACCTAGCACACACACCGTCAGTGACAGAGTAATAGGTCATCCAGATTCCAAAAAGGCACAGAAACCTTATATCTTCCTTTATGATTAGGCCTATTAATACAGAGCTCTTTAACACCATACAAGTTTTTCCATCATATATATAGATCTTAATGTCATATAGATCTTAATGTCATCATTCAAAACTGTGTGAAGAAACAGAGAAACAAGAACATTACCACAGGTATCTCACAATCATTCCATACAACAGTGATAGCAATCCTGTGGCATTGCAGAGACCTCTCTGCTGGAACAGGAGCCTAAGAGTTTGCCATGTTACAGGTGTAAGGGCAGGCACAACTGTACTTTGACACAGGTGCCAGGCAAAAGGGACAGTGTCTGAGGACCCTACCACCCCTATAAAAAGAGCAATTCTTATTAGAACGATGAATCAGCAATATATAAAAAAAAAAATTCTGGGGGCGGGGCTGAGCCGCGGAGCTGATCAGTCGCAAGTTAACTGAGCTCCTGAATCCTGAGGCCTGAAACGGACAAAACAAACGCTAACCGCACAACAAGTAGAACAAAAACGGGTAAAAGCACTCTGGAGAGGAGGCTGCCTGACCCCACAACCGGCAAGCTAAAGCTCGGGTCGATCCAGCGACACCCCGTGGATTGCGGCCTTGCTAAGCGGAGGAAGGGGTGGACGGCCGCTGCCCTGCCTCACTGCCACCGGCTGCTATGGGTACAGACATTTCCCTGCCAACCCCCCCTCATGGACCGGTGGGGGTTATTCTGGTCCCCACTGGCTGCCTCACCTGCCCTCGACTCCTGCGATGTGGGCTGGAACTGCCATGTGCTCCCACAAAATGGCGGACGGACACACAGGACTGAACATGCCTGA
The DNA here is from genome assembly GCF_036172605.1 of Pelobates fuscus. NCBI lineage: Eukaryota > Metazoa > Chordata > Amphibia > Anura > Pelobatidae > Pelobates > Pelobates fuscus. The sequence continues at coordinate 87,212,632 of NC_086328.1, read as the reverse complement.
GCCACCAAGCATCCAGGTCCCACAAGCAAGCTTAGAACAACGACTCGACAAGCTTTTCCTCCGCTTCTGGGCAAAGCTTGAGGCCCGAACCGAACCCGCACGAATACAGAACCGGGGGAGCCAACAAGGGGGAAAGGAGCAGCAGGCACGAGTACGCCATCAGGGCACTCAACACCCACAATCCACAACCACCAACAGACAGGGCCCACCCAGGCTGAGGGCCAACAGGGGGAAAAAACCCACGTGCCGGCCACCACGTCAGAAAGCCCCCGCCACAAGAGGCACAGGCACATCGGGGGCCTCTGGCGCACACTACACGGGAAAGACCGGGACTCAGACAAGAGCCCCTGAGTCTGTGGCCATTTACAGCGGGCCCCTCACAAGGCCTGGAGCGGGAGGGCCGTCATGAAGCAGGCTGGTCCAGCATCCCCTCAGGCATACACCTACCCGTTCCCAATTACCGGAGTGGGGTGAACGTTCCAACCCAAGTTCAGGACTGATGTACCGCAGCCAGTCATAAGCAAAACCCACCGCCACAAACCAGCAGACTTCCTGACCCGCTCCTTTGATCATCAAACAGCACTCCACAGCCAGTGGAAAACAGCAGTGCTTACTACTGAGGTTCCAGCATATGTGACTATATCTACAGGGACTCTTGTTTGCATGCATGGTTAATCGCCCTTCTTTGCTTCGTTAGTCCTGTATGGCTACCAGTGAAAAGCTACACCGCACTAGCCTATCTGACTAGCAATGACAACCTGTATTAACTGACACAGTTAAAAATCACTTGCATAGCCTGAGCATTGTTTATGTCTTCTCTCTATGTGTTTTATTATATAGTCAGTTCTGCATTGAGCCATAGATACACATCCAGCAAAGAAATTGGTTAGCATATTTTGAACTATGATGCTTAACCTAACCTGTGCATTGTTAGCTCAGATTCGAGGTTGCTTCACAAGACTGCATATCTCTTATTACTCTATATGTTGAAAAATGATTAGCCCAAGCATGTTACTGTACTGAACCCTTAGGCATAGCATATCGTCTGAATATCATTTGAATCCTCTAACATACTCAGTAGGCATGTATCTAACCAACCAGCTAATGTTACTTCTGCTTGATTGAAAATTAGTTAATCTACCTACCATGCCGTTAATCATCTAAGCGAAATGTCAACCAGATCTTGGATAGATCCCAAATAATCTAGCGCTTACCCACTAGGGTGGCACAGCAGTTTTATATGTATGATCAGTTGAATGTTAGCTACCACAAAATTTTAAATGTGCCTGACTAGCAAATACCACAACATGTACTGCATACTGATACCTTGACACCGCTGTTGTGGCGATTCAAGGCTGTTTGTCATTCTTTGTGCACAAAAAATAATAATATTAAAAAAAATAATAATATGAATAATTTCTTAGTGGTCAGGTTGTGGAGCACCTCTGGTGTAGACCACATTAACAGTCCTAGCGTTCATTGAGGGAGTCACAGCACAGTCTCTGAGATTCCCAGCATGCTCTCTGCTTTCCTCACTGGGCACCAGATCATAAGGTGTGATTATTATAGACTTCATAAGGAAGAGGCGAAGACCATGCACTCCACCACCCGATCACTAGGGCATCGTTATAAAGACCATTGGACCAGGAATTTATTATTAATTCACACTGGGCCACAAGGGAAACATTAACATCCACTGGACCATTTTAAAAAGAGCAGCAGGACAGGTGACAAAACATTTTCATATTTTTATTAATAATGCAGATCACTGAAAATAAATACCAACCACAAATATTACACACAGCCTGTGGCATTGCATGCGACTTTGCGATGATAAATAAGTTGTCTCAAGTTGCAATTTGGGCTCAAAAAGGCCCACCCCATGACTCCCCTAGAGTATCTGAAATTGCATTCTGCCTGCTTTTTTCTGTTGCTACAGGATGCTGACAGAGAGGCAAACACTGCAGCACATAACTCCCCTGAAAGCCATCCATCAGCTGGGCAAAACCTGGACGGCGAGAAAGTGGTAATATATTTGATGGGAAATTTAGGGGTTTGCATCAAAAGCATCAACCCAATGAATAGGATACTGAGATTTACTTCTAGAGAACCTGATGTCTACAACAGATTCGAGCTTGTATTCTTCCTCATTATTGACTAGATCTGGGGAAGGAGAAACCATAATTCAGGTTTAATGATTGCATGTGTGTGGTTTCAATAACAGGGTATGGAAGGTGTTCACGACTCACATAGGAGGCACATCTAGAATATACGTCACCGGGTTAATCTGGAATACAATATGTATCAAGGAGCATACTTCACATAGGGTGGTTAAAGCTTATGATAATATAATAGGAGTGCAGATGGTAATAGAGGGAAAAAGAGAATAAGTCAATATGAGTATTCCTGTTTAGGTAGACTAAAAACATTACATGTATTAAAATAGACCACTAGAGGCAGCAGACATTTGGATAGGGCTGAAAACACAAACCTATCTAAACAGCAAATGCATCATACACTGATCATAGAAACATAGAATTTGACGGCAGATAAGAACCTGTCTGCCCAATTTTCTAAATACTTTCATTAGTCCCTGGCCTTATCTTATAGTTAGAATAGCCTTATGCCTTTCCCACGCATGCTTAAACTCCTTTACTGTGTTAACCTCTACCACTATAGCTGGAAGGCTATTCCTGATATTTTTAAACCTTTATCCCTCTAATTTAAGACTATGTCCTCTTGTTGTGGTAGTTTTTTTACTTTTAAATATGGTTTCCTCCTTTACTGTGTTGATTCCCTTTATGTATTTAAATGTTTCTATCATATCCCCCCTGTTTCGTGTTTCCTCCAAGCTATACATGTTAAGATCCTTTAACCTTTCCTGGCAAGTTTTATCCTGCAAGCCAGGAACCAGTTTAGTAGCCCTTCTCTGAACTCTCTCTAAAGTATCATTATCTTTCTGAAGATACGGTCTCTAGTACTGCGTACAATACTCCAAGTGAGGTCTCACCAGTGTTCTGTACAATGACATGAGCACTTCCCTCTTTCTACTGCCAATACCTCTCTCTATACAACCAAGCATTTTGCTAGCATTTCCTGCTGCTCTATTACATTGTCTGCCTACCTTTAAGTCATCAGAAATAATCACCGCTAAATCCCTTTCCTCAGATGCTGAGGTTAGGACTCTATCAAATATTCTGTGATCAGCTACAACATTAAAACCACTGACAGGTGAAGTGAATAATATTGATTATATTTTGTTGCAATAGAACCTATAAAAGGGTGGGATATTTTAGGCAGCAAATTAACGTTCCGTTTTTGAATGTCATGTGTTGGAAGCAAGAAAAATGTGTAAGCTCTAATCTGAGGGACTTTGAGAAGGGCTACGTAGTGATGGCTAGATGACTGGGTCAAAACAATCTCCAAAACTTTGTTCCTTCCCGGTATGCAGTGGTTAGTACCACCAAAAGTGGTGCAAGGAAGGACAACTGAAGTGCCCATGATGAACCCTGTCCTCCAACAAAAGCATGTTCAATAAAGAAGTGAAACTCAGAACTGGACCATGGAGCGAAGGAAGAAGGTTGTCTAGTCTTATGAATCATGTTTTCTTTTAGATCAGGTGGATGGCTGGGTGCGTGTGCATCGTTTACCTGTGGAAGAGAGGACAGCAGGATGCACTATTGGAAGAAGGCAGGCCTGTGGAGGCAATGTTATGCTTTAGCCAATGTTCTGCTGGAAAACCTTCGGTCCTGAATGTTACTTTGACACATACCACCTACCTAGAGATTGTTGCAGATCACGTACACCTGTTCATGGCAATGGTGTTCCCTGATGGCAATTGCCTCTTTCAGTAGGGTAATGCACCCCCTGCCACACTGCAAAGATTGTTCAGGAATGGTTTGAGGCACATGATAAAGAGTCCAAGGTGTTGCCTTGGCCTCCAAATTCCCCAGATCTCAATCTGATTGAGCATTTGTGGGATGTGTTTTGTGGTGAACACCTCTAAAGTCACTGAAAGACTATATCACTCCCTTGGCCTTCGGTTCCTCTTCCCCTCCAGAGAAGCCCAGCTGACATATATGCCCTGCCTATTTGCAAGCTATTTCCCGAACGGCAACATACAGAGTCAGCAGGCTTTTTGAGTTCACCTTGGAACTCCAGCTCAGCCACACAGACCACCATATCCCGGTTCACTTGCCATTCAATTTTCACCCCTTTCCAGATACCCCAGAAGAGCGCTCTTGGAGGTGAGCTACAAGGTGTGGAGAGGAATAATTGCTACCTAAGTGGCAGAGAAAGGCCCCCCTCTACAGCCACCCCCAGAGACCCTGTTAAAGGACCAGCCAATACCTCTAACAGCAACTAGAACTATTTTCGGCAGGAGACCACACTATCAGTCGGTCTAAACAATAATGGGGTGGCGTTTCCACAAAACCCAACGGAACAGAGCGCTATTTGGACAGATTGGGCGCTCCATCGAAATCTATCTGGGGATATAAAACTTGTGGGGTATCACTGTATTCTGTAATTCACTTACCAGTCCTTGACTCAATTATCTCCCAGGCACAGAGATGCCAGGGCGGGATCACTGTATAGAAGAATGGAGATCCCATGCTGGGGGTCTTCGCATAAAAGGCTGCATTCTGAGCAATAAAAACTGATTACCCCCAGAACTATGGCTTGTCTGGTTACTGGGGGGTAAAGAGAGCTATATTCACTAACGGTTCCAGTCTGGCTGAGAGGAGGAGTTTAACAGAGGTAACTAGTCAGGTTACCAGTGGTCCACTACATGCTTGAACAACAAATCTAATCCATGGAGGCCCCACCTCGCAACTTGTGATACTTAAAGGATTTGCTGCTAATGTCTTGGGATCAGATACCACAGGACACATTCAGAGGTCTTGTGGAGTCCATGGCTGGAAACATCAGAGCTGTTTTGGCAGAATGAGGGGGACCAACACGAGAATAGGCAAGTGGTATCAATGTCGTGGCTGATTAGGTTAAAATACTCAGGACTGTGCAATCTAGTGTGTCTATATACACTATTAGAATACACAATTGATGTAAAATGCAGACTTATAAAGATAAATAGATAAAGTCTGGCAATCTTCAAGAAATTGTCTCTTATATCCTCAGTCCTCCGTAGGGGTAACATCAATAACAAATGTAAAAACAAAAACATATTTAATAGCACATAATACAATAAGTAATATAATGACAAAACTATTTTTAATTCTATTACTTCTAAAATAATAAATTTTATAGTGCATCGCTGTATAAATGATAAGCAATATGTAAACATTTAGTATAGAAGAGTAAGAATAGGTTTCATACAAAGTAACAACATAGCACATTTTCTTTTTTTAAACAACCAAACAGTTTCAAACTAGGTTCAGCTGAGAGGTCTCAATAAAAAATATATAAGAGAAGGTATACTCCCAGGTGAATTAAAAAAAAAAAAAAAAGGTAAAAATATGCTTGCGGGTCTAAAATTGGGAGGTGATTGTGTTGTAGCATATAGGCGATTATGGTTGCATGGATAATTAACCCCGGTTTGCAGGATTTAGAGTGGTAATATGAGACGAGATAGAGATAAGCCAATTAAATTGACTTATAAGAACAAGTGAGGGTGATGACATCCACTAGACTTAAAATTCTTTTTTTTTTTTTTTTTTTTTTAAAACATCACTATCGATCGCCCCTAACCAAGGGGGCTCGATACCATTTGGCTGTTATCGACGGTCTGGATGAATACATATATCTCGACCCCGTTAAAAGTATAAGAGAGAAGTAAAAGGGTTCAAAGTAAGAAGTAAAAAATACAAAACATATATCCAGCTCTGTAGCAGAGTATCGAAATATAAGAAATATATTATAGACATATATATGCTCAGAACATTAGGCAGCATAAAAACATTTGAATGGCACATATGCTAATCAGGACAACAGGTTGGAATTGAACAACTCTGCAACAGTATTGGAGTAGCACTGCCTCCCATTGCATTCAGGTTCCTCAGGCGTGCCATCCTCCGGTTCTCAGGACGAATGGGACGACGTTGGTGGGTTCCCAGGCTCCCCTGAGGGCAACCGCGGACAAGCTTGCGTTGTTGGTAGCCAGTCCTAGAGAGGTGAGGAAGGTGGGTGCCTCCACCACTGAGGCAAGCATGAAGGTAACTCCATTGTGCATTGCCATCAAGGTTCCGGGTGTCCCCCATCTATAGGCCACCCCAGCAGCTCTCAGTTGGGAAATGATCGGACATGTGCCAAAGGAAAGTGGCCCAGGTGAGGTCTTGAAGGAAGGACATAGATGAGCCTTCAAAAAAGGTCAGCGGAGTTGAATTTGGCTCTTGTCTTGGAAGGTCATGCAATGGAGGACAACGTCCCAGATTAGGGCAGGCAATGATTTGGCTGAACCTGCTACTCGGTAAACTCAATTGACTTGTTTTTTTGGCAGCCATGTGAGGTAAGATTGTTCCTAGTAATCTACTAATATAATGAGGTAGCTACTCAACCAAAGTGGCAGTGGCAGGTAGCTACTCAACCAAAGTGGCAGTTCGAAGTTGTTATGGCGCGGTCGGTCTTCCATGGTAGTCATTTGGTGGGTTTGGAGTTGTTTCATCAAGTTTTTAACAGCTGTAAGATCTATGATGTCCTCCTCAGAAGTTCTCACCCGGTCTGTAACAGCCTGGTTGTTAGTTTTTTAACATTTATATTTTTATTGAATTTTCACATTTTAAGCATTAATTTTCATCAGAGTATGATATTAGAATAAACAATTGATGTAAAATGTACAGTAACTAATATCTGCAACACTCCATATCCACTCTCTGATCACCACCTCTTATCATTTGCTCTTGCGTACCCCCTCACCCAACAACCTCAGCCTAACCCCCCTCAACTCAGGAGGGACCTTAATTCTCTGGATCTCCAACAGTTGTCAGCTGACATTGATTCACAACTGCTGTCCATCCCTTCCCTCTCCTGTCCTTCACTGGCCATCTCCATATATAACTCTACTCTTACATCTGCCTTGAACACTGCAGCGCCACTCCAAACAAGCACCTCAAGGAGGACCCGCCCCCAACCATGGCATACTAAATCAACGCGCTACCTGCAAAGATGCTCCCGTTGTGCTGAACGCTCCTGGAGGAAGTCTCGTACCCAATCAGACTTTCTCCATTATAGATTCATATTGTGTTCATACAGTGCAGCCCTTGCCCTTGCCAAACAGTCCTATTTTTCCTCTCTCATTAGTTCATGTTCCCGCAACCCCAGGCGTCTCTTTGACACCTTTAATTCTCTTCTTCGCCCTGCTGTGGCCACCCCCAAAACTTACTTCTGATAACTTTGCATGTTACTTCACTGACAAGATTGAACAGCCAAGGAAAGAATTCTCCCCTCCTTGCCTTTCTGTTTCTCAATCACACATAGATCATGCCTTTCCTACCCTTCAGACCTTCTCCCCAGCTACTGACCAAGAGGTGGCTGCTCCTCTTTGCTCCTCTCGCCCCACCACTTGCCCGCTCGATCCTGTCCCATCTCACCTTATCAGATCTCTCTCCACTTGTCTCGTGCCTTCTCTAACACACATCTTCAACTGCTCGCTCTCTTCTGGCATCGTCCCTGCTGACCTTAAACATGCCACTGTAGTACCTATACTAAAAAAAAAACATCCCTCGACTCATCCACCCTTTCTAACTACCGTCCCATATCCCTGCTCCCTTTTTCCTCAAAGCTTCTGGAAAGGCTTGTCTTTACCCGTGTGTCTCATTTCCTCAATTCCAACTCTCTCCTTGACCCCCTTCAATCTGGCTTCCGCCCTCTCCACTCTACAGAGACTGCCCTTATCAAAGTCACTAACGACCTAATCGCAGCTAAATCCAAAGGCCACTACTCCATACTATTTCTTCTTGACCTCTCAGCGGCCTTTGACACCGTTGATCATGCTCTCCTTCTTCAAACTCTTCAATCGCTTGGTCTCTGTGACTCTGTCCTCTCGTGGTTTTCCTCTTATCTCTCCCAACGCTCATTCAGTGTCTCCTTTTCTAATGATACCTCCTCCGCTCTCCCTGTCTCGGTTGGAGTTCCCCAAGGCTCCGTCCTTGGTCCCCTTCTATTTTCTCTTTATACTGCCTCTCTTGGCAAACTTATTACCTCTTTTGGATTCCACTACCACCTGTACGCTGATGACACCCAGCTATATCTCTCCTCCCCGGACCTCTCCCCTGCAACGTGTCACTGCTTGCCTTTCTTCCATCTCTGACTGGATGTCCTCCCGCTTTCTGAAACTCAATCTCTCAAAAACTGAGCTCCTTGTCTTTCCTCCTCCTAATACTGATCCTCCTCTTTCACTCTCCCTTCAAGTTTGTGGTACCAACATCAGTCCATCCTTGCAAGCGCGCTGTCTTGGCGTCATACTTGACTCTGGTCTCACCTTTGAGCCTCACATCCAGCATGTTGCCAAATCCTGTAGATTCCATCTTAAAAACATAGCCCGCATCCGCCCCTTTCTTGCACCAGATACTACCAAGGAGCTTGTCCATGCTCTGGTAATCTCCCGCATGGATTACTGTAACCCTCTCCTGATTGGTCTTCCCAAAAGCCGTACTGCACCCCTACAGTCCGTAATGAACGCTGCTGCTAGACTGATTTTCCTCTCTAGTCGTTTCTCTCACACCTCACCCCTCTGCCAGTCCTTACATTGGCTTCCTGTATGCTATAGGAGTCAATTCAAGGTACTAACTCACACCTATAAAGCACTGAACAACTCTAGCCCCTCTTATATCTCCTCACAGATCCATAGGTATGTCCCTTCTCGGTCTCTCCGCTCTGCCCGTGACCACCTCCTGTCCGTTGTCCGCACTCGTACGGCCAACTCGCGCTTGCAGGACTTCTCGCGGGCGGCTCCCTTCCTATGGAATAGCCTGCCTACCGCCATCAGACTCGCCCCTAGTCTTGCATCTTTTAAGAAGTGCCTTAAAACTCATCTCTTTAGGAAAGCATATGGCCTCCAAGACTAACCCTTACCTCACATACCTGTCTCTTGCCCTCTCCTAAAGGGCAGTCCACCTTATTTGATTGCAAATTCCTGTCCTAATGTGTTTTACACCCACCTCCTATAGAATGTAAGCTCAATCGAGCAGGGTCCTCTTCAACCTATTGTTCCTGTAAGTTTATTTGTAATTGTCCTATCTATAGTTAAATCCCTTCTCATAATATTGTAAAGCGCTACGGAATCTGTTGGCGCTATATAAATTGCAATAATAATAATAATAATAATAATAATAGAAATAAACATTAGAAAATAAACATATCATTACATTTCTGTTGTGGGGAAGCAAGCGTTTTGTGAGTGTTTTGCCCTCTTTTAGAAAGTGGGTTGGTATATGCCGGGTTTCCCCTATCTCCCCAAACTCATGGACTCAGATCCTATATAGGAGGGGATGGTTCTATGTCATTGGATCGTGTGTCCTCTGCCTAATATACTGGGCCCTTGTTTAGAGTCTGTGTACACTAAGTTTGGTCGGCTTAACCTGGGTCAGCGACGAGCCCTCTCCTGAGCCTCTTTGTGCCCTCCAAGGTGTACTATCAGAGTACCATCAGCTCCACAGCGCTATCGAACATCTCGGTCTTGCAGCTTCTTGGCCACTGGTGCCATTTTTCTCTTCTCCACTAGTATGGCAAAGGGGATGTCACTGAAGAATGCTATGGAGGCCCCCTGAAACTTTGCGCACCCCAGCGTCCTGGAGCGGGACATGATGGCTGATCTTACGGCAATTTCTCTCATTGTGATGATAGTGTTTCTGGGTGCTGTCGCCGTTTTTCGTACTCTGAATGCCGCTTGTATCATGGAGGGGTCTGCACCCCCCTTTAAGCCTATTGGTTAGATTTTAGGGTAATCATGAGGAGCTGTGAGAAATGGCATCTGCACAGTGTGCTTGCAAGCTCCACCCCCCGCATCTGTTCTTTTAAACTCCATTGTAAGTTAGTAAACATTTTTTATACAACATTGCATATTTGCACTACAATTCGATTTTTTCTCTCGAGTGGATGACTTCTTATCACTGAAAACCTATGATTATTTGAACAACAAGAAAATGTAGCCCTTTGAGGGGAGACTCTTTTTCCAAGGCATAATTTCAACTCACAAATTGTGAGTGGCCAATTGGAACTGCGATTTCTTTTCTTTTTTGGTTCTCACTGTATGCACTTTTGTTTGTGAACAGATTTATTTTTTGCATTGCACTCTGTTGCAATAGTGAATGGTAATTAAGTTACTGTCATGTAACTGGGTATTACAATAAAGTGTGAATTACAAGTTTCACGTGTGCACAAGGCAGATTTACACCCCCCTCCCCCCCCCCCCCCAATTTATACAAGCGCCAACATATTCTGCAGCGCAGTACATGGATTCTGTGTAAAGTACAAAAGCAGTGGAGACAAGGCCAGATCGGTGTGGCTGTAAAGGAAGAGGTATTCCACTGCATTTCTATGACCTGCTTTGACTTATTTAAATGAAAGATTAATTTACAATAATTAGAAAGTATTTTGTTTATGCATAATTTCTAAGCATATGTACTATATATTTATAGTTTGAACAGACATTACTAGGAGTTTATTGTTGGTGTATTTTATAATTCACTAAAGGAAGAACTTTTTCTTTTTTTTTTTTTAAGTTTATTGAATTTAGTGCAACTTAATGATATGGTTTTAAATTATTATTTTTATAAAAAAAAAATTTAATTTGTCTGATTAGCCTTGTTGGGTCAGAGTCTGTTATCTGACCAACTGGTGCTCAACCTTACTGTCTGCAGTTGCAGCTTCACATAGAACAATCACAGCAGGCTAGATAGGATAAGATGGTCAGATAACAGTAAACTCCCACCCAACATGGCTGCTCAGCCAGATAAAAACGTACGTTTTGTAAACAAACACCAAACAATATAAATTATTTTAAAATATCAAAGCGACAATGTCACCCACCCCTGAAACATGAGTAGTATATAATCTTTATGAAATACTTATTTTGACTGTGTTGGAATTTCACTGAAATTTTAATCCAGTCAATAGATATGCTGAGACAAAGTAGGACTACTTTGCCTCTGTATTTTTCCTCCGCCTGACTTTCTTAGACTTATGGCTGAGTCTAATACCCAAGGCCAGATTAAAAGCTCATTGGGCCTGGTGCTGACAATTATGATGGGCCCAATTACAGAATCTTATCGATCAAAACACTAAAACGGTCATACCTCCCAAGCGTCATGTATCGGATAACGATGGTGCTGGAGGGATACTCATAGGATGCAGCTATATTAAAAAAAAAACAAAACAAAAAAAACACATACCATATGCTAGTCTCTCGCTTTCATCTTTTAAGTAAATCCATACCCCCTAACAGCAGTGTTCGGTGAAGCAGGATGTCAATGGGCAGGGTAAAAGGGTGGGATGCAAATCATGATGCAAATCATGTAACCAAAAACTGTCAAAAAGGGCTGAACATGCCCAAAAAGGGTGCATGTCTACCCAAAGAATTGGAAGGCCAGCCTGGCGTGAATGCATGTCAGGCTGCCTGCCAATCATACAGGCTGGCCAAATAGGGGCACACTATGCAGACGGCACCCTGAGCTTAATATTAATAAGTCTAATGATGCGCTAGCTCTGCGCTTTCTAAGCACTCGCTGGTCCACCCCTCTCCTAACTTTCTTACTAGCAGGCAGAGGCTCCTGGTATAAAGTCTGGGACAGAGGAAAGGTGTATGTAGTGAGTGTAGAAGATAAGGGACGTGCCACAGTGTTAGAGGGACCAAAGTCAGCATTACCTAAACCATGGTTCGTCAACCTGGTCCCTACCGCCCACTAGTGGGCGTTTCAGGATTCCAGGTGGGCGGTAGGGATTTCCAGGTTGATCGGGCGGGCGGGTGCGAGCCGGCGGTTCCCGTGGGTACCGCCGTGACCATTTGCGGCTCCGGCCCGCGCGGTAAACCGCCAGGGCCGCCTTCCAAAGTGTTCATCGGGTGGCCCATGCTGTCAGGGCCACCCGATGGATGCGGATTGTAAGGGGGCCCGGTCAGCGCTGGGCGCTTTAACAGCGCGACCGGGCCCCCTGTGATGACATCAGAGCTGGGAGGAAGTAATTCCCCGGTCACTCCTCCCAGCTAAAACTGAGAGCCGCGCGGGAGGAACACCAGGGAGTCAGAGTGGGAACTCTGACTCCCATCCTCTGACTCCCATCCACCTGAGCCACCACTGGACCCCAGGGAAAGTCACCCTCCTGCACCTTAAAGGTAGGAAACAGGAGGGTGACTTAAATATAATGTGTGTGTGTCTTTGTAGGTATGTCTTGTGTGTGTGTGTGTGTGTGTGTGTGTGTCTGTATGTGTCTTTGTATGTATGTCTTGTGTGTGTGTGTGTATGTGTCTGTATGTATGTATGTGTGTCTTGTCTTTGTATGTATGTGTCATTGTATGTGTGTCTGAATGTCTGTATGTGTCTGTTTGTATGTGTGCCTGTCTGTTTGTATGTATGTGTCGTGTGTGTGTGTGTGTGTGTGCCTGTCTGTGTCTTTGTGTGTGTCTGTATGTATGTCTGTGTGTCGTGTGTATGTCTGTCTGTATATATATATATGTGTGTATGTCTGTCTGTATATATATATATATATATATATATGTGTGTCTGTCTGTATATATATGTGTGTGCCTGTCTGTGTCTTTGTGTGTGTCTGTATGTATGTCTGTGTGTCGTGTGTATGTCTGTCTGTATATATATATATGTGTGTATGTCTGTCTGTATATATATATATATATATATATATGTGTGTCTGTCTGTATATATATGTGTGTGTCTGTATGTGTCTTTGCGTGTGTGTGTCTGTGTCTGTCTGTCTGTGTCTGTCTGTCTGTGTCTGTCTGTCTGTGTCTGTCTGTCTGTGTCTGTCTGTCTGTGTCTGTCTGTCTGTGTCTGTCTGTCTGTGTCTGTCTGTCTGTGTCTGTCTGTCTGTGTCTGTCTGTCTGTGTCTGTCTGTCTGTGTCTGTCTGTCTGTGTCTGTCTGTCTGTGTCTGTCTGTCTGTGTCTGTCTGTCTGTGTCTGTCTGTCTGTGTCTGTCTGTCTGTGTCTGTCTGTCTGTGTCTGTCTGTCTGTGTCTGTCTGTCTGTGTCTGTCTGTCTGTGTCTGTCTGTCTGTGTCTGTCTGTCTGTCTGTGTCTGTCTGTCTGTCTGTGTCTGTCTGTCTGTGTCTGTCTGTCTGTGTCTGTGTCTGTGTGTGTCTGTGTCTGTGTGTGTCTGTCTGTGTGTGTGTCTGTGTGTGTCTGTGTGTGTGTGTCTGTGTGTGTGTGTCTGTGTGTGTGTGTATGTGTGTGTGTGTCTGTGTGTGTGTGTCTGTGTGTGTGTGTGTCTGTGTGTGTGTGTGTGTGTCTGTGTGTGTGTGTCTGTGTGTGTGTATGTGTGTGTGTATGTGTGTGTGTATGTGTGTGTGTGTCTGTGTGTGTGTATGTGTGTGTGTCTGTGTATGTGTCTGTGTGTGTGTGTGTCTGTGTGTCTGTGTCTGTCTGTGTGTCTGTGTGTGTCTGTGTGTGTCTGTCTGTGTGTCTGTCTGTGTGTCTGTCTGTGTGTGTCTGTCTGTGTGTGTGTCTGTGTGTGTGTCTGTGTGTGTGTCTGTGTGTGTGTCTGTGTGTGTGTCTGTGTGTGTGTCTGTGTGTGTGTCTGTGTGTGTGTCTGTGTGTGTGTCTGTGTGTGTGTCTGTGTGTGTGTCTGTGTGTGTGTCTGTGTGTGTGTCTGTGTGTGTGTGTCTGTGTGTGTGTGTCTGTGTGTGTGTGTGTCTGTGTGTGTGTGTCTGTGTGTGTGTGTCTGTGTGTGTGTGTGTCTGTGTGTGTGTGTCATATATAGTTATATGTAAGTGGGCTACCTAGCTCAGCCTTCCTACTGGGCATTGCTATAAGGACAGTTAAAAAATAGAAAAAAGGGGGGAAAAAAGGTGGGGAGGGGAAATGAGCTGACGCACAAATGAGAAATCATATTATGCGCAAACAGAGAAGTCGTCTGAATATCACTGAAAGAGACCTTTGTTTGTTCCTTACGAAAATCGAACCAGATATCAAATATTTAGTCTCGCAGCATCAACCTCAAGGATCTCATTAATCACTAGTAAAGGTAATTTCAATTTACTTTGTTGTTTTCTCATTAACCTTTATAAAGTTAAAAACCTTATAAACCTGCATTAAGTAGAAATAAAAAGATAAATGTACGTACATTTATTTATTTTTTTTAAAACACCCTCCTTTCTTAAAAATATTCCGCATTTGCGCGAAAACTGGTGGGCGGTAAGGAAATTTTTTCAACCAAAAAGATGCATTAGTGGGCGGTAGGTAGAAAAAGGTTGACTACCACTGACCTAAACTAAGATCATGGTCAACCAGTCCACACAGGTTTTGTTCCCATACATTCCTCTTACGTTTCCATACTTAAGCAAGAGCATGTGAAGACTGTGTGTAAAAAAAAAAAAAAAAAACAGCAAATATGAGTGCTGGAAGCGATCGTGATCACTTCCAGCCGCTCTAAAGGAATTGCTGCGATGCCTCGATGCCTGCAATACCCCCCTGACTGCCGGACGATAGCTATAATACACATATTAATATTAAAAATAGTATAGTGGCAGTACTGTAACAAGTGGGTTGTAGTTCCCCCCAAAATTAAAATATTCAATTGAGATCCCACCTGCTGCTTCCCTTATAACCCCTGTACCTCCAAGGTTCCACAGTCATTTAAAAAAAGAACCAAAACAGAGACCGTAAACTCCTAAATAATATAATCCATACAAAAAGAGGAGGGAAAATGCAGTACTGCCACTATACTAAGAAAAGGGGAATTTACGGTAAGTAAAATTACGTTTTTTCCTCACGTATGGTGGCAGTACTGTAACAAGTGGGATATAGCAAGATCTGCTGGGAATTCAGTAGGCTACTGCCTGAAGTACCTTTCGCCCAAAAGCAGCTTCAGAGGAAGAGAATATGTCCAGCCTATAATATTTGATGAAGGTATGGAATGAAGACCAAGTAGCCACCTTACAGATGTCTTCAGGAAAAGCTGCAGATCTTTCTGCCCAGGAAGTAGCCATCACCCTCGTGGAGTGTGCCTTTAATGGAAACACCACGGGTTGCATAAGCCAGCTTGATAGCTTCTGTTAGCCACCTGGTTATTGTAGATCTGGAGGCTTCTCTACATTTACCAGAGCCTTGAAATGGTGATCTGAGATTCTAAAGTCCTGTGACCTCCGAAGATAGATTTCCAACGATCTTTTAACATCTAGAAGATGCAACTTTCTTTCCAACTCTGACGATTGAGACTGGCAAAAGGAAGGCAAAACAATGGGCTGGCCCATAGATTTCCTTTAAATAACTTTAGGTAGAAAGGAAGGCCTGGGATGCAGAAACACTTTGTGTTGGTGGAAAATGGTAATCTCAGATGCTGAAGAAAGAGCCTGCAGTTCTCCTATCCTGTTTGCGGACGTTATGGCCACTAAGAAGACCGCCTTGAGTGAAAGAATCTTCAAGGAAACATCCTGTAATGGTTCAAATGGAGGTTCACAAAGAGCTTGGAGAACCAATGACAAATCCCAGGTAGGAAAAGTTAAAAGCTCAGGAAGTCGTTTCAGCAAGATTGACTTAAAATATCTGCGGATAAGACGGTTGATAGCTAGATCACGCTCAAGGAAGTGACTCAATGCTGAAATCTGGACTTTAAGTGTTGAAACACCTAGACCAGCTAGAAACCCATCCTGCAGGAAAGACAGATACCATATCAGGTATGGTGGGATTATCTGGATTATCTGGAACGAAGCCTTTCAGAACACACCAGCTCAGGAACTTTAACCAAATCCAAAGATATATCTTGGACGTTAATGAACGGACAGATGCCAAAATAACCTAATTCAATTTGTCTAAAAGCCCCTGCTCATGGAGGATTATCCTTGAAAAAAACATGCTGTCAGTTTGAACATTTCCATGGTCTCTTCTGGAAGAACCACAGTTGCTTGAAATTGGAAGAACCCAGCTTGAAATCGTCATACCCTCTATTTCTGGTTTGGCCAGATGGGAACAATGGCTAGAACTACTGCTTTTTCCCCATCTGATCTTTTGAATTATCCTTGGTGTCAAGGCTACTGGAGGGAAAACATATCCCATATTGACGTCCCTGGTGAGGGACAAGCAGTCTAGGAAGTCTGGAAAATCCAGTGCCTGGATAGAAGCAAAGCGTGGGACTCATGTTTTTTTCTTCTGGTCATAAGATCGATGTCTGGTAAGCCGAATCAGAATACCAGTCTCAAGAACATCTGGGGTTTTAGAGACCAATCCACTTGAGACCAACGTTGTCTGCGATGACGTTCTGAGTACCTCTGATATGAGTTGCTGATAGTGATGTTACTTTTGACTGTGCCAGAGACATGATATTTTAGCACAAAACCTGTAGAGAATTTACTTTTGTGCCTCTTTGACGGTTCAAGTAAGCAACTGTGGTGACGTTGTCGGACTGAATCCTTCCGGCTTGGTCTGCAATGACAGGACTGAAAGCTGCCAGAGCAGTCATAACTGCCTTCAGCTCTCTGAAGTTTGAGGACTCTTTTGCGTCTTTCGAAGTCCATTTCCCCTGACTGAACTGTGAATCTAGATAGGCGTTCCAACCAGTTTGGGAGGTATCTGTTGTGATGGTAATCCATATTTTGTTTTCGAATGAAAGGCCTCTGGAAAGGTTGTTTACATTTTTCCACCAATTTAGTTGTTTTCTTACTGTGCTTGACAGACAGATAACTGCACTCAAATCTTCCTTCTTTCTTGACCATTCTGCCAGAATGTTCCATTGTAAAGGTCTGATTTCTGTTTTTGTCCATCCAACCGCTGGGATCGCAGAGTTGAGAAGTCCCAGGACACTCATGGCCTGTCTGATAGTGCAAACTTTTTCTTTTGTAAGCTTGAAATTGCCTTTATTATTCTTTTTTGCTTTGACATAGGAAGAAAAAGCGACAGTGACCTTGAATCCACCAGAAGTCCCAGGAATTCCATCCTTGTTGAGGGAATCATCTGAGATTTCTGTAGGTTTAAAAGCCAACCGTGATCTCTTAAAAACCTCCTGGTGATATTGAGATCCAACTGCAGAAGATGTTCTTATTCTGTTTTCAAGAACCAGTCATCCAGGTAAGGAACAATTGTCACACCTCTTAGATGTAAGTTTGCTGCTAGAGGAGCCAGGATCTTTGTAAAGATACGAGGGGCTGATGATAGGCCGAACGGTATGGCCTTGAAATTAAAGTGCAGAATCTTCTCTGCAGTAGTTCCATAACCCTTGGGTGCATAGGAAAACCTTATACCTTACCCTGGGTAGGTTCCGTTTCCTGAACAACCGCCGATACTTCCATGATAAATTTCTTCAATTCCTCTCGTGAAAATCCCTCATCCACACTTGAGGCTAGACTGGAAACTTCCGAAAGGGAAGAAGATGAACATTCACGCGATGAGAGCTAAGACAGGGATGGTGATCTTTCTCTCCTTCGCTTCTTTAGCAGTCTGTCTTGAATATTAACAGACCTGCTGTATTTTTAAATTGTATCTTTAAATGACTCGAAGTTCCGAGATAAATTCTTCTGAATTGGGGTAATTTCCTTTTGCTTGGATTTTTCCAGCAATTCTGTCGAGCATTACAGGTCTTTTTTTCTACACCAGTCAGGTAGAGGGACCGCACATTCTGAGCAACAAATGTTTCATTTTGCTCGTGGCCTTTTTAGGGATAGGAGCTGACATCTTATCTTTCTCAGCTTTATCCGGTGAAGCAGGACTGGACATATTCTATAGACAAACGAGAAGAAAAACACAAATTTTCTAAAATTAGGAGGCATGTGATAAAGGTGAAGTTTTCAAGGGAGATTTAAAGTAAATTCTCACCTCAAAAACCTCACCACCGTGTAGGAGGGCTGGTGACACGGAGTACCTATTCCGGCAACCACCCCTGGGGTTAGACAGGTCCATGCACAGCTTTCAATTTCTAATTTAGCGCCAAATTTTCAAACTTCCAATCTGCACATGTGCAGTGGCGTGATCGGAATTTCAGTGAAACGCAAAAGCCTCCCGGGCGTGCGTTCCACTGCTGTGCATATGCGTCCATCCTGCAATGTGGGAATATTTGTGTTAAGCAAAGTCTCCCGCGTATAACAGTATCCACCATGTACAGGTTTTATAGTGTTTTTTAAAGTTACAGGGTCAAATGTAAGGCTTGATTTAATTTTTTTTTATTTTTTTTGCCAGATTGGTTATGTTGCCTTTGAGAGCGTATCTTAGCCCAGGAATGAGAATTACCCCCATGATGGCATACCATTTAAAAAGAAGACAACAGGTATTGCAAATGGGGTATGTTCAGTCTTTTTTAGTAGCCACTTAGTCACAAACACTTGCCAAAGTTCGCATTCATAATAGTTTTTTGCATTTTTAACACACAAACAAAAATAAATGCTAACTTTGGCAACGGTTTGTGACTAAGTGGCTACTTAAAAAGACTGGACATTCCGGGAGGCGGGGCCTGACCAGCACGGAAGGTAGACGTGCCACTGCAGAGCTCCTCAATCAATAGGGCAAAATACAACTTTACAGCCCTAAAAGCTTATGAAAAGACTACCGTAATAGTACCATCTGACCCATGAATGGGCACTGAACCAACCCTGCAGCCTGCGACCACTCTGAGGCCGGCTGGCAGACCGACTTGCGCCATGAGGCCTGGCGACCGTAGAGCGGGAGAGGCGGCCGATCCCCCGGTCCGGTGCCACGAGATGCCGACACAACGCAAGCAGGAACCCCGTTACTCCCACCCCTGGACCGTCGGGGGTGATCGCGGTCCACACCTGAGAGATACATCAAGACCGGAGCGGGTGCAAAGTGGGACGGAGTGGGGACGCAAGCAACACAATGCTGCACCCAACATGGCGGACGCCACATGTTCCCCCGAGCCTACGGACCCACAGCATGGGACCCGGCAGAGATTAGAGGCAATCTTCGACGACTTCTGGCGCAAGCTGGAGGCCAAACTGAAACCGACAGCTCCACCACGGAAAAGCAAGTGCCTTACAAGCAACAGGCATGGCTCCATCGAGAGGGCTGCCGAGCTGCAACCCAAACAGAGCAATGTGGGCCTACCAGCGCAAGAGCAGAAGGAAGCCTGTAAGCCTACCTCAAAATCCAAACCGGCATTCACCGTCAAAAAGGGGGACAAAGCTGCCGTCCTGACTACCAGACATCCTTCTGGGCTGGGAGCCCACCAGGGGTTTACCCCAAGCCGTCCATACACCCGTGGGGACACCCGGGACGGGGAGAACCCGCGGGCCCCCGAGCTGACCACAGTGTCTGGGAGGCTCCATGGACACAAGGCGAGGGCTCTCACTAAGGCCCGGAGCCAGAAAGCCGGCAAGTCAAGTCACAACGGGAACACCCGAACACCACGGCGAGACCATCATCGCACGCCAAACCCCCCTTCTTCCAGAGGGAATCGCACTCAGACCCCAGCCAGGAGAAGCACTACCGACCTGGGGACATCACCTCTGGGCACCGCCTATGCCCCACTTGCAGGCACCATGAGAATACCGACTAGGGGAGTCGGCTGACTTTCGGTTACACACTGGGGGCTAGCCTGCTGCCTTACCACTATGTTCATACAGATTTTAGGTGGTGTTCTTTTATATTTTTACATTTTGAGATGGGCAAACAACATCGAACTCTTAAAGTGCTCTTCATTGTTTATTCATTTATGTTTGGTTTTGCATTTTTCAAAATATTATTTTCACAATCTGATAATGTTGTATTACGCCCACCAGACATGTTCCCTGATAGCCTGTCGCCTGCTGATTTCATGCTGACAAGCCTGACTATCCGGCGAGTCCACTGATTTCTTTTCCTATCCTATACTCATGTCCAACAAGCGTGTATTGTATCCCGCTTTCATAATTGCTTTCACTTTCAGGCACCCTACCATGCCTCATACTCTGCTACTGTTAAACATTTTAAATAGAGTTTACCATAAACGGTCTTAATGCAAAGGAATTTAATGCACCCAGCTAAGTTAGTTTACTTTTTATACACATCTACTATGCATGCCTCCCTGCATTACCTTGCACGAGCAACACGGTATTTAAGCTCGTTCACACAGAGTTATCAATTTTGAATCTGCCTACAAGTCGGATAAGCATAAATAGTACCACACATTAATGTCGCAGATGACCAGAAAAGTTTGTACCCTGTATGTGTTGACAGTACCTAGTACCGGAATAGCCTGACTCACACTCTTCATCTTGTTCAGCAAACTAGGTTCACTCATATACATTTCTCACTGTACTCGATGATACCAAATATAATGTTTTAACTGTTAAAGACCCAACATGTTTCTATCATTAATGACACGTAATTACATTATTTAGAATGTTCATAGCCTAGTTCTCATACCGACTCCAATGCATTATACTTTAAAACTGTGTTTAAACCCAAATGTATAAGCCTGAGTAAAATAAAAATTGTGCATGTTATTCATGTGCCCCGCATGTTACGCGAGGGAAGGACCAGAGGATTGCCTTTGGGGTACCTTTCGTCAGTCTGTACTTTATATCTGCACTACAAAAATAAAGAATTAAAAAAAAAAAAAAAGGACTGGACATACCCCATATTGAGATGTCTACTTTAAATAAAATATGTACATGTGAGGTGATTGAAAGATTTATGACAGATAACAGTGTTACAATGACACTACTGTATTGATAAATTTAAAATATATATATTTTGAAACAGCAATGTCCAACTTGTACATATAGCCCTCTAACTTTTCAAAAAAAGCTAAGAACATGTTAACATTGGGTATTT
This sequence comes from Pelobates fuscus, assembly GCF_036172605.1. Taxonomy (NCBI): domain Eukaryota; kingdom Metazoa; phylum Chordata; class Amphibia; order Anura; family Pelobatidae; genus Pelobates; species Pelobates fuscus. The sequence goes on along the minus strand of NC_086328.1, from coordinate 87,191,755 downwards.
CTAAAACTCAAGACAAAATTTTGAAACTATATAGCACGGGTGTTGTTTGGCATTTGTAGATGCATAACAGATTTTGGGGGTCAAAATTATAAAAGGTGTGTTTTAAAAAAAAAATGTATAATTTTTTTATAGTAAATTAAATATGATATAAATAATGGTATCTTTAAAACGACCATTTATTGGGTGAAAAACGGTATATAATATGTGTGGGTACAGTAAATGAGTAAAGGAAAATTACAGCTAAACACAAACACAGCAGAAATGTAAAAACAGCCCTGGTCCCAAACGGTAAGAAAATTAAAAAGCTATCTGGTCACTATGGGGTTAAAGTCAATGGGCCTATTCCACAGGCATGGACCAGGAGCAGCAGCTCCATCAGCCCCTATGTTAATTCAGCCCTGCTAATACCGATGGCCGTCACCAGTGATGGCTGCAGGGAATTGGATGTGTCTATGGAGGATCACATTGTCTCATAGGATCCTCCATAGATCTCAATTCAGTAAGAGTACACCAGTGACATTGGCTCCTGGCGTTGAAGATGAGCCAAGTGAGAAAGACAGTGACGGCACCTGCGAAGGACAAATCTCACCTTTACCTGCCCCCCACAGGACACCCCAGCAGCAATGTCACCGTCTGGGTCTTACCAAATTCTGCAAAGTCCCCTGATGGGGACAGTCACACTTTAAATTTCACTAAATGTGATAACCTTTTTAAAAAATTATAAGTAAAATAATAAATGTGAAATTCCCATTGAATTGAAATTGCACAGCAAGCAGGAATATTTCTCTGGTATTTACCATAGACGGGGAAATGGTTCATCTTAAGAGATAGTTTAGGCATCCTAAGGCACCATAACGACTTCGTCCAAATGAAGTTACTATGGTGCCAGGAAGCCCCCAGGTGCATTCTTGCCTACAGAGGTTGAACCGTTTTTGAACGGTTTAAACCCAAAGTTGCCGTCAGCTATTCCCCTGGCGGCATCTTTTCCAAGCCAGTTTTGCGAATGTGGAGTAACTGATTGGCTCAGAGCGTCAGCTAATCAGCGACACCCCTGTCCTGCGGCACACCGTGCATCCTGAATCAGATATTTCTGTAGCCGGATGCCACCAGGCAGGGAGCTGAGGTCAGAGCTGGAGACATCTTCAGGGTTAAATAGGTCAAAAGCAGTTTAACCACTCAGGGTAAGAGTGCCCCCAGTGTCCTGCTGACACCAGAATAACCTCATTCAGATGAAGTTGTATTAGTACCTGGAGTGTCCCTTTAAACAATAATAAAAAATACTAAACTACCTGTTACCTGGCATTCATCTCTCTTAATTAGAGGCAGATTGTGGTTATAATGGGCAATAAATGTCCAGACATTACCATGGGAACTGGCAGGCCCAGACATTGCCATGGAAACAGCAAGTCCTCAGCCCATATGGAGCAAGGCTGGGTCTGGGACACGCGCTCTGTGCATGACGTCACGCCAGCCATGCATTCCTCTCCCCCACCTCAGACAAAAGGCATTGCTAGCTAAAAGGGGGGCGGAGCCCTCACTTTCCCCGCCAATCCACGGCGAGTCGTGGAACGCAGACGTACTGCACGTATGCGTGCCACCGTGCTCGCGTTTGGCCTGGAGAACGAATGGAGTGGGCGTGGCGTCGCCGTACGTGATGATATCACACAAACTCATCCCTATTGCTCTTGTGTTCGCCCCCCTCCAGCACCGAACCGAACCGGGACTGTGTCTTACGTCACAACCACGTCATGGGGGTGAGAAATGAGGTGGATTGGGCTCCAGAAGGACATGTGGGGGTACCTGGAATGTGTAGAGTTAATTTATTTCAATTTTAGGCACTAGTAAAGGCCCCCTGGAGTTCTATCGGTATGCATGGAAAATGTGCAGGCTATTGGGCCAATTATCTCATATTAAGGATGTCTGGCCCTGGTAAGCAGTCATAGAGGGCATTTGGGTAGGTTAGTGATTGTAGCTTATTGGGTGCAATTGGAGAATAAGTAGAGGTAAGTTTTATTGTTGGGGGGGCATTTTAGTGACCTCAAAATATTAGCCCTTCTACATCTATTTTTATTTTGTTTTTAAGCATCCAGCTGTGAAATTGTTGGGAAATAAATAGCTGTTATAACCTGGAAGCTTACTTTATGCATTCTAGAATGCTGTGTTTCTAGTAGAGTTTACAAGGAAACCTCACCATTCTCCACATTCTTTGTTGCTCAGAGAAAATCTGTACGGGCAAAGGAGAAGAAGCAGAAGCGTCAAGAGGAACGGGCCGCTATGGCTGCAGTCTGTGCCAAGGTGCAGGCAGCCAATCAGGCAAGTCCCGTTATGCATTGATTTCATTAAATATTTGTGGGTGCTTGCTGGCCAGTTAGCTTGTCCAGTAGTTTTGGTTTAACAACTTCTCATCTTCCGTTTTCATTTTCTCTGTAGCTAGGTGACCCACTTGGGGCATTTCCGGTCTTCAAAAAGTACGACAGGAATGGGTGAGTGGGGGAAAGGGAAGACATTAGATGATGACCGGTTAAAAAGAAAAAAAAATGATTATGAGATGTTATCGGGGTCCCAGATTCTGTCATCTTTCTTTTATCCCACCCTCAGGTTAAATCTAACGATACAGTGCTGTAAGGTAGCAGACTTGGATGAGAAGACTCTGGATTGGGCATTTGAACTCACCAAGAAAAACATGCAACTGTTGTAAGTGCCCCTGTGGTGCCCTCTTTACCTAATATGCCAGCCGTGAGGGCCGGGCACCTTATCCCTTATGTGGCCTGCACCAATGGTGTCAAGCTCACTCTCCCTTTGGCACACAGGCATCCTGGGAGAACCCAGTCTCTGATGCCCATGGATGTTTCTGTAGGTATGAGCAAAGCGAGTGGGGATGGAAGGAGAGGGAGAAGCGAGAGGAGATGACAGATGAACGAGCCTGGTACCTTATTGCCCGAGATGAGCTTGCTGCCCCTGTCGCCTTTGTGCACTTCAGATTCGATGTGGAGTGTGGTGATGAAGTTCTTTATTGGTGAGTTGGTGATGATTATTACTATTTGCACTGTATAATTGTCAAAATCTAATACATGTGTCTTGGTATCTGTCTTTCAAACCCTTTGTATGTGTGTATGTTTGCCTTAAGGTGTATGTGGTACTACCTTTTGTATCTTGTGTTATTCTGTATACCTTAATTTCTACAGATTTTGTCTATAGTAGAAGTATCCCACTGGACCAGCAATTGTAGACTTGGGTCACTTCTTTTAATAGGATTATTCACTAAACCGAGAATTGACCCCCAGCAGCGATGTCAGGGGTCTGTATTCCTTAACTGTATTCCTTAACCAGATGGTTACAGTGCCACTTTAAGTTTCACAAAATATAATAACCTTTTCAAAAAATGAGAAGTAAAATACTAAATTTGAAATTCTCATTTAATTCCTGATCATTCCTAGTTTACTGATTCCACTGAAATTGCACAGCAAGCAGGAGTATTTCTCTGGTATTTAGGTGCATGCTTACCTTCAGTGCCGCTCTCAGATCCCCCCGGGATCTTTTCCAAGCTAATTTTGTGAACGTCATATTCCGGCTCCTGGCATCACTGTAGATCGCATAAGGGAGCTGAGCAGGAAGAGCTCAGGGGAAAGTGCTCCCTCGCCACCCGCCTGGAACACACATAGCTGCCTGCCCCAGGGGGCCCAAAGATGGCCTGTCGGCCAGCTCTTGTGCCCACATAAAACAAGTCTAACAATGCATTAGCCTGCGCATTTGGGGGCGGCTGTTTTTGCCGCCTCCTGGAAAGTGCCGCCCAAGGCAAATGCCTTGTTAGCCTTGCAGTACATACAGCCCTGAATTTATGCACAATGTCACATGTGCTAGGGTTGCAACTAGACTCGGCACACAATTAGGATTAACACAGTATGTGCAGTGTTTCAAGGTGAAACGTACATACTGACCCCTACCACCATGACCATTTCAAATCACTGAAGTGGTCATGGGGCTAGGAGTAACCCTTTAACTGAGCCAGTCTCTATGCTCTGCTGTGTAAGATTTAATAACTTTAACTTGGAAAATTATATTGATTTTCTTTGCATCTTCCTATTGGCTAAATTTATAAAATGTAATACAGATAACTATAAGCTGTTGTAAAACATACTTTAAGCTATCAATAGAATGGTTTACTTGTATCAAAGACTTACAAGATTAATGAAGAGGAAGTTAACCAAGGAATGTTAGCCAAACTGAATAATGTTTTTACTTTCAGTTTAAAACATTTCTGGTAAATACATGGGGATTACCACAGTAGTGCATAATCCTGAATATGCTTACAAAATGAAATGATGCCTCATTATCTTGGCTTTATACTTACAATTAAAGAAAGGTACGGTATGAATAAAACCTTGCTGTGCTATTGATGACAATTCAGTCTGTCTTTTGGGTGGAATTTGTGAGCTGTGAGCATTGGCCAATGTATGTTAATACGGAAAGGGTACTTGCACTCTAGTGATTTTTGTGAAGAGTCACTGCTCCACTGGCATCATGGATTTAACTCTTAACACTAAAGAACACTTGGAACAATAACCACTACAGTGGTATTTAGTGGTTATGTTACTTAAAGTTCCCTTTTAAGTGCAAATTTTGTGTACACATTGAGAAAGGGAAAGTGCCTTGTTGAGTTAACTAATTAAAACAGCCCTGAATCAAATGTTTATAATTTGGCATTTTCCTTCATTCTGTGTACTATCCATACTAATCAAGTGCATGTCTTTTCTCTATCTATGTTTTCCTTTCAATATAAATGATATATGTGATTACAATGGCATATCAATTTGAATCTAAACCTTTCTCTGTCTTGTTCATTTCCCCCTTACAGTTACGAAGTCCAATTAGAGGTCCGTGTCCGCAGGAAAGGAGTGGGAAAATTCCTGGTGCAGATTCTACAGCTGATGGCTAATAGGTGAGCAGACGGAGTATAGCTGCTTTGGTCCTTCAAAGTGGAGTGAGAGACTTAAAATACATATATTTGAATTATTTCATACCAATACCAGCATATTAGTAGATTATACAGAGCTATCCAATAGATTAGGCAAGTTTATATGTTTTAAATATTTTTGGGGGGGCGGTTACTTCTCCATAAAGGCTTTACTGCCTAGTGCTATGCTTATTTTTTTTTTTTTTGTGCAAAGTTACATCATTCAATCCAGACCAGGCTCACCCTCTGCATAAGGACAACCAGTCTGTGAAATCCCCATAGGAAAGACAGGGGGCACTATAGTGTTAGTAATACAGATTTGTATTCTTAACTCTATAGAATCCCTTTAAATTTCTCATTATATCAACAAATGATTAAAAGTATCAAAACAAATATGTATATGTTTTTGCTTGGAATGACGGAATTAATGTTCAATTTTCACATTTCAAGCAAAGTCAAATTTAAGACTTTTTATTTATAAAGGAACACTTCAAGCCTCATAATCATTACAGCCTGATGTAGTGGTTATGATAACATAAATGCCTGGTGCCCACCCATTGTAGGTAGTTAAACAGTTTGACTTCTTATCTGAGGTCTTAGAATTTAGGTTTATGGAGCATCCCGTGGGATCCTCCATAGGTAGAGCCAATTCTGTGCAGATGTCACTGGTGATTGACACTTATTGACGGCAGTACCTTCGTCTAGTATTGAGATATTTATGATTTTGGTTAGAAATAGAAGTGGGGGAAAATGATAAGTGAAGCGGAAGCAATTGGAAAAAGGTAAGTATAGCTTGATAGTGTCACTTTAAGCCTCATGCCTGTATGAGCCAAGTATAGTCTCATTATGTTTATCTGACCTAAGGAGGCAGCTCTGTCTTCTATCTGTCACAGACCAGGCCTGGCTCAGTGGCACAAATAAAGTAAGAAGTGGGGTTTCAGCAGAGTAAAAGTACAATGTGTATGGTTGAAAATACTGGAAAATTAATTATTTACAAATGTTGGCAGAAATGACTTGAAAATGGCTTCAATGATTGGCTTAAAATACCCCATATATGTTCCCTTGCAGCTTTTTAGAACCGACATGGTAGATCTTTATCTCCCATGACTGGCAGGGGGCAGTCTCTGCACCAGGTCCCATGTCTGGATTTTCCTGGAGACTGGGATTTGTCATGCCCTGTTTTATAGGCTATCAGAAGATATTCATACCCTTGCCTTTGTTTTTATTATCTGTTGCTCAATGAGTTTACACAGAATGTTTGTTTCTATCCTGCCCTTTTTCTTTTTATAGCACACAGATGAAAAAAGTAGTCCTCACAGTGTTTAAGCACAATCATGGTGCTTACCAATTCTTCAGAGATGCTTTACAGTAAGTTTATGGGGGGTGGGGTTCCCTTCATTGTGCCTTTTTTTTTGCGTTGCCTATATCTTCATCCCTCATGTTTACTGTAACTATCTCCTATCACTTAGGTTTGAAATAGATGAAACCTCTCCCAGCGTTTCAGGTTGCTGCAGCGATGATTGCACATATGAAATTTTAAGTCGCAGGACAAAGTTTGGAGACACAACACACTCGCACTCAGGACAGTGTGCAGGGTGCTGTCACTGAACTTATTTGGGGGATGGACCTGTGGAAAGATTTTGAGGGACACAGCAATTGTCTTTTATTTTGTTGTTGTTGTGTTGGGGTCCTTTTTTGTTGTTTTGGTTTTGGTTTTTTGTCTTTTTTTTTGTTTTTTTATTCTTTTTTTTTTTATAGTTTTTATTGGAATACTGTGCTGTTGTGCACATGTGGAATTCTTACTATAAATTCAATTCTTTTAATGTTAAATAAATTCTTCTTTAAATCCTAACTTGTCAACATATCATAAGTTTTTTCCTACTTGAATCATATTATTTATAAAGTGCTAGTCTGAGGTACAATTCATGTTGCCTGGAGGCATGATGCCACCAATATTTGTCCAAAACTATTTTAAAAAACACATTCAATATGTACTGAATAATGGTGAAATAGGGCTTTGTTCTACACAGAATGTGCATATTCACTTTAAAAACACCAGCCATCCATTCTAGGAAAGAATATTGTTATAGTTTGTATATATGTGGTTGCTTTGGTGTGGCCCTCAAGTAATTTTTTTATTTTATTTATTATTGATCCTCTTGTGATTTTTTTTTTTTTTTTTACATTTTCAGCCAGATTGGGGAGGGGTCAATTCTGGCCTGATGGACTTAAACTGGATAGCCCATTGATATGTAATGTGGTTGCTTTTTCTGTATTGTGTAGTTTGATGTACTACTTGTATTGCATAGAATAATGCATTCCATGGAGACCGTATATAACTGCATGCAAAGACCAGGATTTTACAGTTTCTTAGAATAATTTATTTTTGATTTTTGTGTCACAAATAAGGATAAACGTTTCAATGTGTACATCAAGTTTAGAAGCATTTCCTGTGAACAATGGAGGGACCTGCCTCATCATACTCTTGTTTGCTGATCCACATCTGTTGGAAGGTGGAGAGAGAAGCCAAGATGGAGCCTCCAATCCAGACAGAGTATTTACGTTCAGGGGGAGCAATAATCTGTAGAAAAGAACATTTTTATAAAGTTAGACATGTCCTTTTTATTCCAAAGGGGTGCAAATGTATGTCTTTCCCACAAAATTGGGCAGGGGTCATTTTTCCATCATTCTACTTCTGTCAAGAATACAGATGTGGAATGAGAGTTGCACAGACATTTCTAGTTTGCACTTGCTCCTTTTTAGGTTATACAATTAGGCAACTTTATGGAACAATGTATTAAAAGTGGATTGTTACCTTGATCTTCATGGTGCTGGGAGCAAGAGCTGTAATCTCTTTCTGCATACGGTCAGCAATACCAGGGTACATTGTGGTACCACCAGACAGCACATTGTTGGCATAGAGGTCCTTACGGATATCAATATCACACTTCATGATGGAGTTGTATGTGGTCTCATGAATACCAGCAGACTCCATACCTAGGAAATAAGAGTTTCTCTTTTAATAACATGAAAATCCATGACTCAGTAGATTTGTTTAGTTTAGAGGGGGGGCACACATACCAATGAAAGATGGCTGGAAAAGAGTCTCAGGGCAACGGAACCTTTCATTTCCAATGGTAATGACCTGTCCATCAGGGAGCTCATAGCTCTTCTCCAGGGAGGAGGAGGAAGCAGCAGTTGCCATCTCATTCTCGAAGTCCAGAGCCACGTATGCCAACTTCTCCTTAATGTCCCTTACAATCTCACGCTCAGCTGTGAAGGGTAGTAAAAAAGGGCAGCATTAAAATGTGCAAAATGGTAACCATGCTTATACATCACAGTTCTCCAACATGTATGTAATTGCCTCTTGACACAATTGATGCTCACCTGTGGTGACAAAAGAGTAGCCTCTCTCAGTCAAGATCTTCATGAGGTAGTCAGTGAGGTCTCTGCCGGCCAAGTCCAGACGCTGGATGGCATGGGGCAGGGCATAACCTTCATAAATGGGCACGTTGTGGGTCACACCATCTCCAGAGTCCAGCACAATACCTGTAAATGCAAAACTCATATAAGTGTGGATCTATAAATTGATCATTAACCTACATCAATACATTTAGAAATGATTTAAACTTTTTTAATGTAAAAAAAATACTGTCTTTGGCATGGTCTTTGACTTCTATGTGGAAGTTGTGCATGCTAGTGGCCAATTTAGCTTGCATACAAGCCTAGTAGTTTGGCATGAATACGTTTGGAAATGACAGAAAATTAACTTTAGGAAAGTGCCTTGTGTGCACACAATACTTACAAATTCACATCAGATAAGGAGTTCACTTTAGTTGTGTATTTACTGCTGTGAAAATGCTACTAATATTTCAGATCAGTGTTTTGATAGTGATCTTAGTGGTTTATGTACACATTGTGCTCTTAATGATTGTGAGAAGTATTTGTACTGTGATAATGAATGGGATACTTTATATGAGATATAGGGACATTGTGCTCTATGACGATTTATGCATTCGGAATGAGCATTACGTGTATATTTATGCCAAGTATCAATTCATCAATTCATAAATAAAATATTGTCTATGTATATTCTCACCAGTAGTACGGCCAGAGGCATACAGGGACAAGACAGCCTGGATGGCCACATACATAGCTGGGACGTTAAAGGTTTCAAACATGATTTGGGTCATCTTTTCACGGTTGGCTTTTGGGTTCAGTGGAGCCTCAGTGAGCAGAGTAGGGTGTTCCTCTGGGGCGACACGCAGCTCATTGTAGAAGGTGTGGTGCCAGATCTTCTCCATGTCATCCCAGTTGGTGATGATACCATGTTCAATTGGGTACTTCAGGGTCAGAATACCTCTTTTGCTTTGTGCCTCATCACCTACATAGGAATCCTTCTGTCCCATACCGACCATGACACCCTAAGGTTCAACAGAAAACAAGAACAACTTTGTGAGGCAAGCCTGGAGCTTTTAAAAAACAAAACAGCATGGGAATATTAGACTCTAGAACAGGGGTAGGCAACATTTGACACTCCAAATGTAGAGGACTCCAAGTGCACTGATGCTTTGCGTGGCAGTAATAGCATTATGGGAGATTTAGTCCACAATATCGTGAGTGCCAAAGGTTGCCTACTCCTGCTCTAGAAGATAAAGCTATTCATTTTCTATGTTGTTTACAACGTTAACATAAAGAATGAAAAAGGGTCCGTATACAGATAGCCAAAACACAGGCAAATGTATATCAAGGAATAAAACGAACTAACGGCAGTTCTCAAGAACCACCGATGAGCCAGGGTTTATGTATTATCCATTTATATTATAATGCAGATATTGATACATTTAGATTACATTTAGGCTATTATCTTCAAAGAGTAGGTTAAGAATTATTATTCTGATGCATGTTGCCTTCAGTAATAATTTAGCAACATACACAAATACATTTTTAATAGTATAGTGTCACATTAAAATGTGTTGGTGTTCCAAAACTGACAATTAATCCTTGCATGGGTAACTCTCTAAACTGGGAAATGTGGCTGAGCTGAAAATAGCTGTCATTGAGATTTATTTTTTTACTCAAATCCTTCATTTTGAATTTATGAATTTCACAGTTTAGCAAATTAACCTAACAAACAAAACCTATTGCTGGTTACACTGTTTAGATGACTGAAATACAGGGGCTGCAAATGTGAAGTTGAATGTAAGACCACAGACAGGAGAAATGCTGAAATTGGTGAAAAGAGGGGGGGGGCAATTAAAAGTATTTGGTTAAAGAACAATAATGAAAGAGTCAACCAAACATTGGTGGGAGAAGGGCGAGTAAAATGGGCTAACAAACAGAAGTATGGAGATTGGATGCATGTGTCAGATATTGCTGACGCTGCAAGGTGTAAACACAATTGTGTTTGTTTTTTTTTATAGATTTTCTATTTTTTTTTTTTATTCTCCATCTGAGTGAGAAATGCTTTGCACTATGTTTAGTCTCCTACAGTTGGAAGTGTTAATTTTATCTCGGCAGACATTTTTAAATCCCTCTCCCTGTGATCAGTGGTGTATCTAGCAGTAACTGGCATTCTACCAAATCTATTTGCTGATACTGATTTTTTTCAGAGCTGTCCAGTCAGGACCTTTGAGGACTGACAAATAACCTGATGCTTGGAGTAATGAATGTGGGAAATGACAAACGTGTGCTTGTAATATGTGCAGACTATTAAATGTCACACAGAGCTGAATTAAGAAATAATATAAATACCCTATCTGAGGGGGTGGGGGAGTAATGCTAACCAATTATATGAATCCTTCTCATAGGAAAGTATTGTGAATCAATGAACAGGGGCATATTGTAGTGGGGTGCGGCAAGAAGAAAATCGTGTGGCTCTCCACTACTTAATATTACCCAACCTCATGTTGAGGTTTGGGGCAGAGGGGCTGGCTAGAGAGAAAATGATTGTCAAGTAAGTAGTATGTGTGTGTGTTTGTTTTTAAGTGTATTTTCAAGGATAATTACTAAAGTGAGAAGTGTCTGGAATCCAAAGTGAATTTTAATATTTTGGAGACAATAACCACTTAAAAAAAAAACAAAAAAACTTCAATTCAATTTGGCAATGTGGCCTTAAATTTGAAATTCACTTTACATTTATATTGGCATCAATTCACACTTTAATAATTAACCATGTGGGTGTATATTAAATGAATAATAAAACTCCTTAAATTCTCTTAAAAATCATTTTTTTTGTTTGTTGCCTATATAGTTATTATGGGAAAATCTGGAGTTTTAAGCCATATCCTTCAAAGACAGTCATTTATGACTGCCACCTCTACTTGAGTTCTGTTCCATGCATCCACCACACTTTCTGTAGAACACTGTTGTATGCATCATTTGTGGGGAAGGTATAGTTCATTAGGGAGTAAAGGATTTTAAAGTAAGGACATGTAGGAGCTAAAAGAGCTTACCTGGTGACGAGGGCGGCCAACAATTGATGGGAAGACAGCTCGGGGAGCATCATCTCCTGCAAAGCCAGCTTTCACAAGCCCAGAGCCGTTGTCACAGACCAAAGCGGTAGTCTCTTCGTCGTCACACATGATGGAGTCTGGAGAAGGGCTGTAAGAGAAAATAAAGAATTAAGTTTCACATGAGCCAAATGCTGAATTCCTTTGCAGTGTCTCTTCTCCCCCAGCACATGTGCGCCTGTCCCACCTGTCCCACACTGTTACCCCACCTGTTACTACTGCTCAGCTGTTCCTTTCTGTCTCTTATGTAAATTGTCTCTCATATGGATTTGTCAGCTTTGCCAAGAAAGGGCTTAAGAAGTGCTTAGCAATTCTTGCAGAGGGGTTAAGTGCTAACTTGAATGGTTATTGCATGGAAGGTTTATCAAACCATAAACGAGAGTGTGGAAAAATGGGGTTAAGTTTTTGGATGGCAGAGGAAGTAAGGTACTGTAGAGCTATGTGTTGCCCTGTTAGTAGGCATACTATGGTTTAAATTGTATATTGTCCTATAAACTGGGCAGATATAATAAATCCTCCAGATCTCTGCTTGCATGGATGCAGAAGTGTAGGGTTTAGTAAAGCTCTGCATGTCTGTAAAGGAAAAGGGATTTAGTAATGTCTTTAAGGGCTCTAAATCTAGTGAGATTAATTCATATTCTAAATTGCATTAGCAGTAAGGGCATTAAAAATTACTCCCTTGAAGATAATTCTTAAATTATTATTTTTTTTGAGAGGGGAGGTAGTAGGAAAGGGGTTAATAGGGTTGACGGGGGTTGAGGGAGGGGAAGGATTTTTGTGATCTGCAGGACTCACCGTGCTGCAGCAGTGAGGGCGTAGGTAGAGCAATGAGCTGGGGTTTGTAGTACACAGCCATCCTTATATATAGGGTGGCCCCTGTAGTGATGTCCAGGGAAGCCCCATGCTCACTTAACTCCATATTTGGAGAGAAGCCAGGACTTCCTGGCCTTGTGAGGGTCCGAGTCGGGGGTCTGAGTAGTGACCATATATAGTGGGGTCTCCCTCCCCCTCAGCCGCCTGTATACAGCTCACACATACAGATGGCTATTCCTGGATATAGAACAGAGAAGCTTTACTTAGAAAGTGCTGTGTGTGGACAGATAGATTTAAAGGCAGATAGTTATACAAGATTCAATCAGACTTATAGACAAAGTGCAATAAGTTTTATTAACTAAACATAATTAAATGCATGATTATTGAAATGTTTTGATATTAGAACTACATTCAAACTGATGGCTATAAATACATTAATTAGATCCATAGCCCAACAGACATAGAGAATTAATAAACAGATGGCACATCAATATAAGTCTAATATATTAATTATAAAATTTATTCGTATTACTGTTCATATTGCATAAATGCAT